>NW_005054529.1:426419-441359 GCF_000277835.1 Geospiza fortis
GGCCCGGCCCGCTGTGGCACTGACCAGCTGTGGCACTGACCAGCTGTGGGACTGACCAGCTGTGACACTGACCAGCTGTGACACTGACCAGCTGTGGGAATGCCCAGCTGGGGACTGACCAGCTGTGGCACTGACCAGCTGTGGCACTGCCAGCAGTCACCACAGACTCCCACCCGAGGCACTGCCACTTCAGCTGGGACAGGAGAGAACTGGGATCTGAGCAAGAATGAAGAGAACCAGGAGCCTGAGCACTCCACTCTCAGCCAGCAAAGTTTGTGTGGCTGTTTGGGGAGCTTGTCACCCTCTGTGTGATTAATGCCTTGCAATCACAGCACTGGCCTTTCCTGCCTGCCACAGGAGCTGACGACAGCAATCAGTTAATTACAGGCCTAATTAAAATATGAATGTGCTCTGTATTGGCAGAGGGTGCACTTGTGTTGTGTCTCCCCCGTTACTGCCCCTGGGCCATGTGCAGCCCCCAAATCCTCTGGCTGCCACCGACAGCCCCTGGGAGCTCAGGGCTGCAGGGCTGGGGCAGACACACCTGGGCATGGCTCACACGGAGGTTGGGACCTGCTGGGAAGGGACATTATCCCCACGGAGCTGGAATTTTCAGTTTGGCTGGTGGGATAAAAAGTTCCCCTCTGGGATCTGGGCTGGAAAAGGAAAGGAGTTACCAATGAAAAGAGAATTGCAGTTGTACCCCAGATGACACGCATGAACACTGCAGGCAGGGGAAGGGAAGCAGCACGAGGGCACTGCTGGAGCAGCCACAATGCACACACTGGGAATGAGCCCAGCTGGCAGCTCCCTGGCATGGCAGAGCTCGTGGAAATGGAGGGACTGGGCCATCTGAAGGGCTCATCCTGGAGACCAAACCCCTGAGCTTTGCCTTGGCACAGGAGGGGTCCCCAGGGCTGGTGCTGGGCAGGAGCTGGACTCGGTGATGCTCAGCTCTCCCGTGGTTCTGTGATTCTGTGGTGGTGGTGGTGTCCCTTTATCTCAGCTTCCTCTCCGTGTTCTCACCCAGGGAAGTGACTGGCAGGTAGGTAAGAAGGAGCCCCACCGTTCTGCAATGTGTGTTCTCACCTCTTTTGTTTCCCTTCCCACTCTCCAAGCTTCTCACACTGAGTGGGTTTTTCCCCCTTTCCATTTAAAATCTAAAAGTTTGAGAAGTTATTTTCCTGCAAATAATTAATCATGTTCATGCATTCCTGGGTCTTCACCTCTTGTCACAGAAAAAACAAAATGGAAAATATAACCATATGGAGGAGGCAGTAATAACAGCATAAAATACTGCTGACCTCTTCATGCCTTCACTTGAAATTAGCATTTATTTTTTTCCTTGTTTGATGCTCTGTCATTACAGGGTATGTGTGTGTTTTAGTTTTTTCATTAATAAACATGGTAATTTAACAAGCAGGTTAATGGCAGTTTTAATGAGAAAGAATATTAATTGGACAGGCTGGGGGATCTTGGGGCAGCTGCAGCTTTTTCCTTCGAATCCCACTCACCCCATCCCCGAAAATACCCAGCATATGTGCCAGGGGCTGGGGGGTTGTTTCCATGTTGACAGTTAATGCCCACAGCTTGTACTATTTTGTTTCGTTTCACAGAGCCTCTTGCACGGATGGGGTTTTGGGCTGCCCCAGCCTGGGATTTGCACATTGCCAAATCTTCAAAGGTTTGCATAAACAGGAGCCTTGCTCTGGGTAAGGCAGACAATTTGGCCATCTGCCTTTCTTCTGCAGCCAAATGGAAATCACAGGAACTGTGGGGCTTGTCATTTAAAGCAGAGCCCTGGGTGCCCTCTCCTCTCCTCTCCTCTCCTCTCCTCTCCTCTCCTCTCCTCTCCTCTCCTCTCCTCTCCTCTCCTCTCCTCTCCTCTCCTCTCCTCTCCTCTCCTCTCCTCTCCTCTCCTCTCCTCTCCTCTCCTCTCCTCTCCTCTCCTCTCCTCTCCTCTCCTCTCCTCTCCTCTCCTCTCCTCTCCTCTCCTCTCCTCTCCTCTCCTCTCCTCTCCTCTCCTCTCCTCTCCTCTCCTCTCCTCTCCTCTCCTCTCCTCTCCTCTCCTCTCCTCTCCTCTCCTCTCCTCTCCTCTCCTCTCCTCTCCTCTCCTCTCCTCTCCTCTCCTCTCCTCTCCTCTCCTCTCCTCTCCTCTCCTCTCCTCTCCTCTCCTCTCCTCTCCTCTCCTCTCCTCTCCTCTCCTCTCCTCTCCTCTCCTCTCCTCTCCTCTCCTCTCCTCTCCTCTCCTCTCCTCTCCTCTCCTCTCCTCTCCTCTCCTCTCCTCTCCTCTCCTCTCCTCTCCTCTCAATGGGGACAGGGGTCAGTGCTGGGACAGGGGTCAGCGGTGTCCCCGGTGGTGCTCGGGGAGGTTTGGACTCCCTGGGGGCAGTTCCAAAATGAACAATTTTCTGGTTCCTCGGTTCCCTGACGGCTCGGTGTGAGCCAGGGCAGGGCGTGGGGCAGTGAGCGCTTGGAGCAGGCGAGCTCAGGGCTGGGGATGTCTGTCCCTGTCCGTGGTCCTGCTGCTGCCCAGACACATCTGGCTCCTTCTCTGCCTCTCTCCTTGTGCTCCTTGTCGTGCCCTGGCCCCGGCTGCAGTCCCTGCTCACGCTGGTCCCTAGAGGGGACAGCCCCCGCCTTGCTTTCTACCCGTTCGCTCCAGAAAACTTCGTGTTACAAAGCAAACACCTCCCTCCACAGCCGATTAATGGAGCTGTTTGCTTTCCAGAGGTGCTGAACAGACAGCAACAAGTCAGACCTACATGGAGACCCTCCTGCAGAAAACGGGGTTTCTGCAGTGGAACAGGAGATCACCATCTCCTAAAGCAGCCTGCAAAAGGAGCAAATTTATGGTGATTGTGTGCTAACAACGTGCAGTTTATACTGTACAGCACTTTTACAATATTGCCTTAATGCTGCCGCCAGCGTGCCACAGCCCGTGATGGGCTGCCAGGCCCCCCACAACCCTGCCAGGGCTGATAGAGCTGGGGCTGGAGATTCACCGCACACACAGCAATTCCTGGGAGGGCTGGTTTATTACCCGAGGATTGCGGCGCACGTGAAACACCCAGGGCTTGTGTGCACAATTCCTGTCACCGCACAGGGGACACGGAAAGGCCACGGCCTCCTCCCCTCTCCCTCATCATTACCTGATTGTCGGGTTTTGGCGTGCTGCTGCAGCGGGTGCCTTGTGCTGGCAACTCACCCAGACATGGACTGCACCATTGCTGAGATATCAGGGCTCTTCAGATAATTAATGACAACAATAATAAAATATATATATATATATTATAATATATACAATTATGTCTGTCAGAATATCAGATATCAGGACTCTTCAAATAATTAATAACAATAATAACAATATATATTATAATATATATCATTATATCTATCAGGATATCAGATATCAGGACTCTTCAAATAATTAATAACAAGAAGAATACAATATGTATTACAATATATATATTTATATTTATCAGGATAGCAGATATCAGACTCTTCAAATAATTAATAACAAGAAGAATACAATATATTATAATATATAATTATATATAATAATAATAATAATAATAATAATAGTAATAGCTATTTACAGGTCCTCTCACACTCACACTCATGGTGCCAGTGCTGCTGGGTGAGCAGGCCCCACCTGAGTTTAGCCCCACGTGCACTGAGCACCTGCAGCCCCGGTGCACTTCAGGGAGGCAGAACTCCCTGGTTTTGTTGTCCCCAGCCCTGCTGCTGCCTCTGGCCACGTCCAGTCCCGCTGCCCAGCATGGACAGGGTTCTGCAGCCCTGGTGCAGCTGCCCAGAGAGCTGGGGCTGCCCTGGATGCCTGGAATTGTCCCAGGCCAGGCTGGATGGGGCTGGAGCAGCCTGGGACAGTGGGACGTGTCCTTGCCGTGGCAGGGGTGGGATGAGATGAGATTTAAGGTCTGTTTCAATCCAAACCATCGCAGGATTTTATGGCATGCTCCTCCATGTGAAGAGCTCTTGACAGCAGCAGCAGAGCACCTGCCTGCAATCAGGTCATCTACCAGGTTTTGTGACACAAGGGAACCTTTCTTTTCCATGACCCAAGTGTTTGTGCTGACGCTTTGCTGTGAAATACAGAGAAAATGATTTAATGAAACAGTAAATAATACAAAGTCTTCTGAATTCATCCAAAGTCTTCTGAATTCATCCAAAGCACATCTATTTCACTTCAGCCTAACCCAGGTTTTCTCATTTGCTTTCAGAATTGAAAAAACCCTACAGTTTGCTGCAGACCACTTCAGACATGTTCCTGTTTCCCACCTGTGCTGAAGATGGTCTCTGTAGCACCCTACACATCTCCCAGGCAACCCAGCTTTGTGAGGGAAACGTGGAGAGGGAAACATGAACCTGCTTCTCCAGGGCCCGTGCACAGCAGCCCATTGTGGGAATTTACAAAATTAGAGGGAAAATCAGAGCGTTTTAGGAAAGCTGCAAAAGGCCTCAGAGACAGCAGAACTGTGATTAGAGCCAAGCAGCAGCCATGAGATTGGTCAGCAGAAAAATTATTTAAACTGTAGAAAAGCAAGGACAAATAGAACAATGGTCTGTGTATTAACACTTGTCTAGAATAACTCTCTAAGCTACAGAAAAGTTTATTTAGCAAGATATTAGGAAGGTTGAAGCTTAATAATGGAGCTCTGTGCGTTGTGTTTTAAGGCTCACAAGTAGGCACTGTATTTGAAATAAGCAAGCACTGTTTAACCAAAGGTACCTGTGCTTGTAGTGCTTGGATAGAACTCCTGTCAATGTGCTTTTGCTTTGCGTGATTGGTCAAGAAGCTTTTATAAAGTGAGTTGTAACATTGAGTTCTGTGTCTGCTGCCTGGGATGTGAGCTGCTGGCATCTTCCCATTGTCATACCCATGGAATGAGACTGCTGCTGGAAAATAAACCAGCTCAGGGCACGTTCCACAGCAGCCCTGTCCCATTCATGGTCTGTAAATAGCCCTGGCCGGTGTCAGCCCGTGGCTGAGGGACTCCTTCTCCCCCTGCAGGTGCCCACCCGCTGCAAACACCTGCCGTGCTGCCCCAGCAGTGCCAGGGAGCCTGGCAGGGCACCCAGGGACCCTCAGAGCAGCCAAACCTCCTCTGGAGACACAAACCTGCCGTGAGGAGGGAAAGGCACTGCCAAAAAGGAGCTGGTTTTCCTTTGAGCAGGGGTTCAAATGGGACTTTCTCAGCAATGCCTGTTTTCATCCAGGAGAGGATCCCCTTCAAAGCCTGGCTTTCTCCTGAGCTCCAGTATCAAAGCAGACTCACCATTTCGGCTGATCAGAAGGCAAGGAAGCAGCTTCAAGTGAAATGCCCAGAAAATTAGATTAATCAGAGGTGATAAGAATCAAGTGAGGCAATTCTGCAGTGTGAATCCAAATGAAAATTGTACGATAGCAGATAAGGTATTCCAATGGCAATATCTGATTAAAATAAACAAGTTATTATTTTCACAATGATTTGTTTGGCACTGTCACACCATGCTCTGAATGAGGAAAGACAAAAGCAGCTTTGTGATCTAATTACTTTAAAAAATCCTATTAGCAGAACAATTTGATCCAACCCTTTTGGAGATGTCCCTGTTCAGAGCATTCATTCCTATGACAACTGAACCCTTTCTTAAATGTTTCAATTATTTTGGGGCAGGAAATCTTTTGAAGGTGGCATTCTTCTATGGTATGAAAAAAATCTGGCAACAGCTTAGGAGAAAAATAAAGTTCATAAAATTCTCTGTAAATGGCTCTGAGTCTGGGACAAAAAATGCCCAATATTCCTTCAGGTCACAGTTAGAGAATACGATAAATATTAGGTTTAAAAACCATAGTTTTAACAAAATATCACATGGAAATGTGGTTTTGGGCACTGCCAGGTAGTAAATGATGTTTAATTACTTATTTCTTAAATACATGCAAAGTAAAGATGTCTAACATTTTCTATTCTTACCATTTTTCTCTTAACACTTCCATGGATAGATATTCCATTGGAAGTCCACAATACGATGCTTTAACACTTTATTTTGAGGATCTCTGAAGTAAAAGTTCAATTTTCAGCTGAAGATTAATCATGTCAACTCTTTTTTCCCCAGAAAGACAGGAGAAAAGGCCAAAGCAACAAAATGTAATTTCCAGCCCTTTAAATACAAATCCTAAAGCTCATCACCTTCACAAAGAGGGGCCATAAAATACCAGGGAACCACAGAATCGTGGTGCTGGAGGAGAGCTTCAAGGTCACGGAGCCCTGGAGCTGCCCCAGCAGGGCCACCCTGCCCCAGGTGTCACAGCCAGGGCTGTGCCAGGCACGGGGACTCAGCGCCGGGCAGAGCTGCTGGGGAGGGAGCAGCAGCTCCAGCAGCTCCCTTTGCCCCCTGAGCAGCCCCTGCCTGAGAGCCAGGCTCACCAGAGGGGTTTTGTTATCCCTGTGAAACTCTCCCTTCTGCCCGCGACCTTTTCCACAGATCAGCTCTCATTAGCTGCCCTGAGCTGGGGTGTGAGGTGATCATTATTTGCTGTGTTTGGGTTCCTGCAGCTTGTTTATTGCCTGCTCTGTTTTATCAGCCCGCAGCAAAGGGCAGGAGCTGCTCCCAGCTGAGCGGGGTGGGGCACGGGGAGGCCGGGGCACGGAGGGACAGGGACAGGGACAGGGACAGCTCCGCAGCAGACGGGGGCTTGTCCTTGGGTTTGCTTTCAGCTCGGGAGTTTGGCCTGTGGAAATGAAAAATAAAAATATTTGTTCTTCAAAGCAGAGGAGAGCTTGTGAAGAACAAACCATAAAATGAGTTGTGAAAATGCCCGTAAAATGACCAGGGAAATTCCAGAAGCTATTAGGGAAAATGTACCAAGACGATAAATTAATCTTTGTGAGCATGTCAGTATGTGCTGCTTTTGTTGTGGGGGTGAGGAGGGACTTTGGAGCTGTGTTTGGGAGTGGGAATTTAAAAACCACCTGGGACTGACCCCTCTGCCCTGTGAGCCCTTGGTGTGGGGCACAGCCTGTGCCAGCCCTGAGGGGCACAGCTGGCACCTCTGCAGCTCCCAGGGGAGCAGGAGGAGCCTCCCCAGCTGTGCTCCAGCTGTGATTGTCGTTTGCAGAGCCTGCCCTGGCTGCTGTGCTCCTCTCACAGCCCCTGCACTGGGAGCTGCTTCCCTTGGGCACTGAGGGCTCTGTCCCCGCTCCTGCATGGAGCCGTGGCTTCTATGGCATGGATAATGTGCAAAGAACCCCCCCAAAATGCCACGTTCAAATGCAGGAAAGTGTGCTGCTATCTAGAAGAGTCTGCTTGCCCGGGGTGAGAGTGGAGCAGTGCAGGCACAGCGGGTCAGGCTGCTGTGGCAGCCCCCATTCCCTGGGCACACAGCTCTTTGAGCAAGGGTGGAAAACCCAGGGGAGAAAAGGAGGTTGGCTGGTGGGAGCTGCTCTGGCCATGGAGTCCATGGGTTCCACACGTGCCTGGTGTGGTGGAACCCCCAAACCCACCCTGAGGGGCTCAGGGATGGGCTGAGGGCCAGGGCCCAGCCCAGCAGTGCACATGCCTGCACCTCCTGTGAGCCCTGCACTCCCAAAGCAGCGCCCAGCAGCCACAGCCTCTGCTTTCCCCCGCTGCAGCCTGAGAGCACAGCTCCAACCCTGCTGGCTCCACTGTGGCTGGGGAGATGAGCCCGGGTGGATCCCTGCTGCAGCGCCAGCCCCAGCTCTGTGCACTCACTTTTGCCAGATTAGGTTGATTTACAATGTGCTTTAATGAAGTGTGTTGCTATGGTGAGGCTGGTTTCAAGGGTGTCTGTTTAAAAAAAAAAGCAGCAGACGAGTAAATTGTCCAAATCAGATCAATAAGGAGCCAGTTTCCAGCACTGCAGCGTTGTTTTTGCCAGTTTAGGCTCAGCTGAAGGAGGGGCAGCCCCTGGTTCCAGCAGGAGGTGAGGTGCTGGGGTCAGCAGTGGGGCCAGGCCAGGCTGCAGCAGGGTGTCCAGTTTGGACATGCTGGGCCATGAGGATCCTGCCTGGTGTCCTTCCAGCCCAGCACCCCCTGCTCCTGCTCCCAGGGCTGCTCTCAGTGTGCCCACCCTGAGCCAGGGCCAGGGGCTGCCTGACCCAGCTGTGGCACCTTGCACGTTCCCCATTAACCCTCCCGAGGCTCCCTGGGCCATTCCTGGAGCTGCCCAGGCCCCTCTGGATGTGCCCAACACCCTCTGGATGTGCCCAGGGCCTTCTGGATGTGCCCAGGACCATCCGAATGTGCCCAACACCCTCTGGCTGTGCCCAACACCCTCTGGATGTGCCCAGAACCCTCTGGATGTGCCCAGGGCTCTCTGGCTGTGCCCATGACACTCTGGCTGTGACTGTCCAAGCAATTCCTTACCCACGAGGAGCCCAGCCACCAAGTCCATGTCTCTGGAGCTTACAGGGAAGGGAATTGAGCAGGACTGTGCTACAGCCTTGGAGAGGCCCAGAGATGACATCTGGAGCTCTTCCCTTACCCACTGCTGGAGTCATTCCATCCTAGAAGGCCACCAGGTCCAGGGTGCCTTAATTAACTTTGCTGTTGTGTACCTTGATTAGATTACTTTTCTGCCTCTGGGCTACTTCTCCACTCTACAGCCTCCTTAAAATGCAGTTGCAGAGCTCACGCTAAACCATCCAGCATAATGGAAATTAGTTTTAACAGTTTCTCTCGAGCTTTATAACACCCTCCTCGCTGCACCTGATGCAAGCAGAGGAGAAATGAGACGGATGCAGGCAAACCTGGGTGTGAGCAGCCCCCTCCCCGACCCCTGGCAGGATGGGAATGTGAATGGGGGCTGGGGAGGGGGGCAGGAGCTGCACCTGGATGGGAGACAGAGACACAGAGCAGGCACGTGTTTCCCTGCCATGGCCCAGATTAGCTTGATTTAAAACAAAAAACCAAAAACAAAGGACAAAAACCAAAAACCAAAAACCAAAAACAAAAAAACAAAACACAAAACAAAACAAAAAAAACCCCAAAAATAAAAGGAAAAAAAACGAAAAAAAGAAAAAAAGGAAAATCTTTGATTCAGTGTTCAAACTTCCAGCAGAACTTTGTCACCTGGCCAAACTAATCATAGATGTCAGGGCATTTGCAACATAAAAGAGCAAATACCAATGTCAGGGAACACTGGGGAAGGAAGGAAAGGAAGGAAGGAAGGAAGGAAGGAAGTGGCGGAAGGAAGTGGCGGAAGGAAGTGGCGGAAGGAAGTGGCGGGGAAGGAAGGAAGGAAGGAAGGAAGGAAGGAAGGAAGGAAGGAAGGAAGGAAGGAAGGAAGGAAGGAAGGAAGGAAGGAAGGAAGGAAGGAAGGAAGGAAGGACCCATCACTTTGGGGTATTTTTGTTAACAGCACTCACTGCTGCTGCTGTCCCTGAGCCTTCAGCCACGGTCACATCCTTGGCCAGCTCCTTTGGCAAGGACCAGCCCACGCTCTAAGGCATTCATTTTGGTTTTACGGGCTGCACACAAAGCCCAGCACCAAGGCCAAGGCTGTCCCGTGCCCGTGGGCACTGCCAGCCCCAGCCCCTCTCCTGGGGACACTTCTTCCCCCCCAGCACTGTCTGCAATTCCAGCCGGTGCAATTGGGAATCCCACTGAGGCATTTGCTACCTTGACAATATAATTTCTCACCTTTTGGTCACAAGCTCCATCTAATTCACCCTGGCTGGGGCTGGCAGGCAGCACACCGTGGCAGGGCTGTTTCCAGCTGTGTCCTTTATGCTTTTTTCCCATGCTCCACTGAAGGGCTCAGACAGTTTTTCCCTCTTGTTCTTTCTTGCACAGTGGAACCATTATAACAGAGCATGCCACTGGGGAGGCATCCCAGCCCTGGGCACCCCTTCCCTGGGCACCCCACCCCAGCCCTGCACATCACACACATCCTGGGAGCATCCCGTGGTCTGTAAAGTGAGCACAACAAAGGAAAAACAATTTTAAAAAATGGTAAGTCCCCAAAAGTGAATGTTTATTCAGAGTGAGAAAACAAGAGCTGGTGAATGGAGGTGTTGAAGCTCGGGAGCACAGCTGAGAGCAGGAGCTGCTTCAGAAAACCGATGTGGAGAGACAATACAGGAGTGAAAATCTGGAAACTACAGATTTGGGTCAACAAATCTCAAGTTCAGTAAGAGAGCTGGGTTTCCATAAAGCACTGTGATTCCTCCACTTAGGGATAATAATCTACATTGTTCTTAAAAAGCAGGACGTCAGCAGCACAAACCAAATAATAGACCCTTCTTAGGCAGCGAGAGGATAATGGCTCCCAAGACAAAAGGAGAATTTATTTATCATAAAATACTCTTGAGAATCAGGCAGTCACCTGGTGTTTAATGCAGACATTGCAGACCCAAAGGAATTTTGCTTGAGTGTGACAGGGAGTGGGAAAGGTTTCTGTCTCATGAAAATTCATTGAAAATTACAATAATGCTGCTGGGAAGGCAACGGCATCCAGCAGGAAGGGAGGCACTGCCTCATCCATATGAATGCCCCGTGCTGAAGGCTCGGTGAGTACCCTGCTGATGGTCCCATCCAGGGCCCACTGAGGAGCTGGAGACCAGGGAGCAGCCCCGTGTGGGCTGGGATGGTGCTCAGCCCCCAGGATGGACCCACCCAGTGCAGGCAGCTCCATCACCAGCAGCAGCACCCACAGGGGCTCTCCTGGGAGCATCCTGGCTGCAGGGACCATGGATGGGGCTCTTTGCCACAGGACAATCCCCTAAGAGCTCTGCAGGCTGAAGTTCCTTGGTGCTTTGTCGTAGACATCTTTTATGGAAAATCCTTTCCTTGGGAGTTTCCTCCTGAGGAGCTGAGAGGCCTCAGGAACAAAATGTAACCAATGGTTATCTGCTGCTGTGGAATGCAACAGGTGCATCTGTGATTGGTCTCATGTGGTTGTTTGTAATTAATGGCCAATCACAGTCCAGCTGGCTCAGACTCTCTGTCTGAGCCACAAACCTTTGTTATCATTCTTTCCTATTCTATTCTTAGCCAGCCTTCTGATGAAACCTTTTCTTCTATTCTTTTAGTATAGTTTTAATGTAATATATATCATAAAATAATAAATCAGCCTTCTGAACCATGGAGTCAGATCCTCGTCTCTTCCCTCAACCTGAGACCCCTGTGAACACGGTCACAGTGCTTCTCCTTGATGTGCCCAGAGGGGCAGCAGGGTCCTGCATCCCTGGGCATCCCAGGGACTCACAGTTGTTACTGTGGGGTGGCAGCAGGAAGCCTCGAAGAGCAGATCATCAATACCAATAAATCGGGATTGGAAAAACAGCGTGCACGTGCTGGACCCATTTCACAGGCCAATGATTTTAATTTTTGAGATGCCCATAGTGTTTGATTTGCTGTCTTTGCAGGAAAGCAGACAGGAAGGTGGGAGCCTGCTCAGGAGCTCCGGGAGCTGGGGAAGGCAGCTCTCCCTGGTTCCTTCAGGGCTGCTGGTGCTCATGGTGCTCTGCCCTGCCCTGTTCCCTGTGCTGCCCTCACCCCTGCACGGCATCACCCACAGCACAGCACAGCAAACCTGCCCCTGGGCAGCCCCTGGGAAGGGACAGGGGGGGTCAGTGCCCTGTCAGCCCCTGCCCCCTGTCCTGGCTCTGCAGGTGTGGAGTTCCCTGGCTCTGCATTAAGGGGCTGCAGGCACACTGAGCTGCCACTCATCCCCCCCGGGATGGAGCTCACTCTGTGCTCAGGTAGGACATTCAAGAACACTCCTGTTCTTCTTTGTGTTGGTTCTTTTCCTGCATTTCTTCTCAAAAGACTTGTTTGTACCTGACTTTCCTGATTGGATACAGGAAACAATGATCTATTATTAACCAATCCATGTAAACCCTAAATATTTGCAGGTTCTGTCTAATTCCTGGCTTTGCTCCTACCCTGAAAGAATTCCAAACACCAGCTGCACACCTAAAGCACAAGCCAGGCAGCATTGCTGCCACACAGCCACTGCTGAGCACTGCTGAGCACTGGGCCCCTTCCCTGACCCCATGGCTGGGAAAGCAGCAGGATGTCTGGTGTGGCCTTTGTCCCCAGCTTAGTGTCACTGCTGCTGTCCCCTCTTCTCCCGCCTTGTGTCTCCTGCTCCTCTTTGTGTCACCCAGAAAAGTGTCACTGGCCCTTCCTGATGTCCCCATGGTACACACTGCCAATGAGCAGCAGGGGCACAAAATTGGCCTTTTGAAGGTGATTGCTGTTTCCTCTCAAGAGGAGGGACACGTGTAGGAAGGAAGGACATGCACCAAAGCGGTGTGTGCATCTCCCCACCTCACACAGCCCTCTAGGTAGTTTAATTTTTTCTGTCTTTTTAAATGAAAAAAATGGCAAATTCTACTGTATGAAACCAGTACATATGTATATAATACATAAAGGAAGGCAAAAATGGAAGGGCTGCACTGCAGATGTCAAGTAAAACCAACCACTAACCAAATGCCCCCAAACATGCAGCACGAGCATCGTCTGATTTCTTGGTAAAGAGGGCCAATCTCCAGGAGTGGAGTCCTCCAAGCAGAGGGCTTGCCCAGCTGTGCAGCAGCTGGAGGCAGCCCCAGCTGGGCATTAGCCTCACCCAGAACCTGCCCGGTGCATGGACACTGATAATCGATACGGATCAGTACGGATCGATATGGATCAGCACGAGGGTGCAGGGAGCTCTCAGTGCCGATGCCCAGGCATTATTGTGTCCATAAAATGCTTCCTCGTGCCCAGGAGTTTCTGTTTCACAGCTGTTGTGTCTGCAAGGAGCTCCTGCCTGAGCACGGAGGTGAGGAGCAGCTGTGATTGCCTGCAGTGCAGCCAGCTCACCCTACAGCAGCGCACAGAATAAAGGATTGGGAAGGGGAGCACTGACCTCCATCTGCTCCCCAAACTCCCACCAGCCCTCTGCACTGCTTCCAAAGCACACCCTGAGTTTAGAATTCACGGTGTGTGCAGAGGCAGTGAACCCACCAACACTCAACGGCACAAATCAACAAACACTGTGATGCATTATCAAATTAAAGATCAGAAATTGAAACGTTTCTTGTAAACTATGATCCTCGCCTTGATCTGCGCGTTTGGAAAAATCAATAAAATAATGTGCAACAACCATGCAAGGTTTCTTTTAATGACTTGCGTCTTCATAAATACCATATTCATTACAGACCTCCATCAAAATATATTATCTGCACTTGCCCACGCTGCCGCTCCTTGATTGGAAAGCTTCACCTTGCTACGGCATGAAAAATGGATAAGAATGGAATGGAATACAAAAGGGCCACTTATTATTTGTCAGCCGGCAGTGTTTGCCCTTTTAAAGCAGATATCAAAATTTTAAATGTGATCTTGTAGCAGCGGCAGATTTCTCCTGGAGTGCCCTGGCAGGCGTGGGGAGGTGGGGAGCCCTCGGACAGTGCTGGATTAATTTCAGAAGCACCACGGCTGTGCTGGAGCGAGGAACACGTCGAGAACACGGGGAACACGTCTGCAGGAGCTAATGCCAGAGGGGTAATCAATGCCTTCCCCAGACCTTTAAAGGTGCAGGGACAAGTCACTCTGAATTACAAACTCTGCACATTTGTGTCTGCCTTGGAGAGAACCACAGCACGGCGGCTGTGATGGGAGAGCTGGGCTGGGAGGGACGGGGCTGTGCTCAGGGTCCCCACCCGTGGGACTCCTGATCAATCTCATCCCTGGGAATCCGGGGGACTCAAGGGAAGAGCTCGTAGGACTTGCTGCCTTGTGGCCACCCCTGTGCCTGGCTCACCGTGCCCAGACACCTGCGTGGCGCAGGGAGCACAGCTGGGCTGCACAGGCTGCCCGGAGAGGAGGGGACAGAGCTGTGTCCCACTGGGAACACTGACACACCATCCCCCTGTGTCCCAGAGAGGAGGGGACAGAGCTGTGTCCCACTGGAGACACTGACAGAGCTGTCCCACTGAGGGCGGTGACAGAGCTGTCCCCATGGTGTCCCACTGAGGGCAGTGACAGAGCTGTCCCACTGAGGGCAGTGACAGAGCTGTCCCCCTGTGTCCCACTGGGGACACTGACAGAGTTGTCCCCAGTGAGGGCTCCTCCCTGCCGTGCTGGGGCTCTGCTCCAGCCCCTCGTGCAGGTGATGAGTCTCCAGGTTTGTTTTCATGTTGTGCACAAGGCATCTGTGCCTGCAGCCCTTCCTGCTCTCCTGGCACCTGGAACCAGCCGTGTGTCCTGGCTCCCTGCTGGTGTTGGTTTATTTATTTATTCACCCCATCCTTGCTCTGAAATAAACTCTCCCTGTTTGCTTACCTGGAAACCATCTGACTCTGTCTTTCTCTTCTTGATCCGTGAGCACTAACACTAGGAGACCTAATTTCTTCAAGATATTTACCAAAAGATTTAATAATGATTGGATTGGATTTATTGTAGAGAGAGATGGCATTTTTTATCTCAAACAGTACCAAGACCCTTCTCCCCAGCTGCCGAAACCAATTGATCCAATATTAAATTCCGCAAAATGAGCAAACTGCCAATATCGCTATGTACAAAACCCCAACTGCCCTCCCAAAATATTAGCAGCTAATTAAAATTAAACATTATTGCTACCCACATAGCGTTACTGCCTTCATCAGGAAGGTCTTTTGGGGACATTCCTCTCCTCCCTGCCTAGGGAATGGCTCATTTTTTGTGGAGGAGGAAAGCAACCAATTTACTGTTTGATATGGAGTCACTGTGTGGCAGCTGAGCCCCACAAGGCCGGCTGAGGCTCTTTGACCTTGACCTTCACTTTGTGCCCGCACAGGGGTGGGATGGGCTGGGCTCTCCTCACAGGCTCTGCTGGAGTTCCCTGAGAAGCCACAAGCTGCTGCTTCCTTCTGTTCCTCATCCCGGGGAGCGGACCTTAAATGGACAAATGTGAGCTGGAAACGTGCAAGGAATGCTGTGCAAATTCAG
>NW_005054529.1:441460-441814 GCF_000277835.1 Geospiza fortis
CCCCCCCCACACCACGGGATCCGCTGCACATCTCCTGACACCTGCCCAAACCGCCTCCAAAGCGGGTTTTGAACATCTGAAGAAGGCTCCGAAAAGGAAAATGCAAATAAACAGAGTTGGTTTGGTTTTTTTTCCAAGGCGTTGAAGGGGATTAGTGAGAGTCCCACCCTCTCTGCTCCCATTTGCATTCGGTGTTCTGACGGCACTTGACTCTGAAATCATTCCAGTAAAGCGGAAAATTAATATTCTAATATGCCTGCTTCTCCAGCAGCTACAAATAAGTAAAGTGGAAGTAGTAAAGAAAATGTCTTAGCATTAACTCTGAGTATGAATATTTATGGTAACTTGCCCTCA
>NW_005054529.1:441886-455202 GCF_000277835.1 Geospiza fortis
ATGTTGTTTATCCAAGAGTGGAACAGCTCCTTTCTGAGAGGCTTTTGATTGTCTTTTAGAGTGGGTTTTGCTCAGGTAATTGTGGTCGCTGGCCACGGTGGGAGGGTCAGACCCGTGGCTGTCCCAGAGCGTGGGGCTGTGGGCACAGGGGGGCAGGAGCGGGGCCTGGGGGTCCCCAAACCTGCAGCTGGCCAGGGCAGGGGGCACTGACAGACAGGTGAGGGGTGCATTCCGTGCCGTGCTGGAACCAGGGATCCATTCTGTGCAGTGATGGAATTAGGGATCCATTCTGTTCTCTGCTGGAATCAGGGATCCATTCTTTGCAGTGATGGAATCAGGGATCCATTCTGTACTCTGCTGGAATCAGGGATCCATTCCCTGCTCTGCTGGAATCAGGGATCCATTCTGTATTGTGGTTGAATTAGGGATCCATTCCCTCCTCTGCTGGAATTAGAGATCCATTCTGCGCAGTGATGGAATTAGGGATCCATTCCCTGCTCTGCTGGAATCAGGGATCCATTCTGTGCTCTGCTGGAATCAGGGATCTGCTCCCTGCTCTGCTGGAATCAGAGATCTGTTCCCCACTGTCAAGATGCTGAAATTGTAGTGCATGCCCATGGTTTTGTTTGTGTAGAGAGAGTAGTTCACAGTAAAAATCGGGGGTTCCAGGACTGTCCCACTGAGGGTCACCCTCAGGCCCAAACATCCCCAGGGCCAGCTGGCCCCAGGCACTCCCTGCTTGCTGCTGATACCAGCTCAGGACATAAAACTTGCACTCTCAGGTGTGTTATCATTAAAGTATAATCTAAAAAATTCCAGTGTTGTGACAACATTAAATAATTATGTCTTATTCCCATTTTTTCCCTATTTTTGTGTCTGCAGTCTGTGATGACTGAATATACAGGAGGAGTGAATCACTCATTTCCAAGTATAAAACTTGCATACTGTAAGCCTGAATTATTCATATTATTCCTGGCCAGCCCTATCGCTATTTACATTCTTGATACTGAAAAATATTCTTCAAAGAGGAATTTTAGCAATTAAAATTCAAAGATGGAGTTTGACGACGCCGGTGATTAAACCGAAAGTTCAGGGTGTGACCGGTGTCAGGTGCTGGTGAGGCTGGCAGCATCCCCGAGCGGGCACAGTTTTCTGGAGTGAATTTAACCCAAAGTTTAATGCTCTTTTGGTTGGTTTTTTTGGGGGTTTTTTTTGGTTTTTTTTTAATTTTCCGTGGTGTTCTCCTGAGCTGGAAGCCAAGCAGTCTGTGCTGCTCGCGTGCAGCACACAGAGGGAGTTTTGGCAGCTGTCAGCATCCCTGGGTGGCAGAACCCACAGCCCTGGATGTGCCACACGTGGGAGGCTACAAATGCATCCCTGGGTTTCCTGCTCTCCTCCTTCCTCACCCAAACAGACTCCTCTGCCTGCTCCACCTGCCCATCAGCAGCAGGTATTCGCTGCTCATGCTTTTCTACATCTCCATCACCATGTTAAGAAACACTGAAATCTGTCTATTTAAATTGCTCCGGCGGAGTACAATACATTAATCATAAATATTTTATATGAATCTGTCTTTTTTTTTTTTTTGGGCACATCTCAGCAGCGTCTTAGTAACATCCTTTCCACAGAACTTTAATCTGTGTTCTTATGAAAGCAAAAATAGAGGGTGAAAAAGAGAGCGCAGACCGGGTGAGCATTCCCTCGCTCTCTCGCGCTCGATGGGAGCAGTCCCCGGGAGATTTCCCCGAGCCGGGCTGTTAATTTTCGGCAGCACGGCAGGCGGAGCGGGGCGAGCTGTCACAGGCGCTGCCCTCGGGAGATGATGGGGCCGCGCCGCTCCGGCAATAATGACAGAGAGCGCTCCCCGCTCCCGAGAGCAGCCCGCCGAGCATTCCACTCCGTCGCACGGAAACAGCCAGGTGTAATTTTAATTCATTTTCTGCCATTTTATCCTTTCCGCTGGATTGTTTACAATCCGCCGCTTCCCTCCCCCTGCTCGGGCTGCCGGTGCCGCCCCGCAGCCCTGGGGAATGGCTGGGCCAGGCCCTGGCAGGGCACCACAAACCTTAATGCCGATTGTCCTGGATTGTCAGCGCCCATTGTCCCGGTGTGACTCGTTAAACGCCTCACAGCAGGGGCGTGAGCCGCCTGTTACCTCCCATCGCGGCAGGGCACAGACTTCATCCCTGTGAGCCACATCCCTCCATCACCGGGAACAGCATCCCTCCATCCCTGTGAGCCACATCCCTCTATCTCCGGGAACAGCATCCCTCCATCCCTGGGATCAGCATCCCTCCATCCCTGGGAACAGCATCCCTCCATCCCTGGGATCAATATTCCCCCATCCCTGCGATCAGCATCCTTCCATCCCTCCATCCCTCCATCCCCGGGATCAGCATCCATCCCTCCATCTCCCCATTCCCCCATCCCCAGGATCAGCATCCATCCCTCCAGACCCGTCCTTGTCCCCCAGGGCAGAGCTCCCCCAGCACAAAGAGACTCCCCAGCCTGGAAAATGGCACATTTCCCCCCCCAAAAAGTCACCAGCTATTCCCTTTCCTTCAAAAGCCATCAAAGGTTTTATTTTGGCGTGGGGCGTTTCCTCAGAGTGAGGACATTTCTGAAAGGCAGCCCTTCCTTGCCAGAAAATAATCCAGGTTTTGGCAAGCTGCATTGCAGAGCATCCATGGCCTTTATCCACAAAGCCTTGGGGATGACAAGTCCCCGTGGAGAAGTCAGAGCTGGAAATTTCCAGCAGAGCTGTGGGAAGAGATAGGTTTTTGTGCTTGTGAGTTTCAGAGGCACTTTGACAGACCCTAAGTTGGAGAGCTGAACTTTGTTTCCTTTCTATAATGCCAACAGTAAAAGAACAAAAAAGTAAAACAAAAAAATTCCAATCTTCAAGTCTTCAGAACTATTCTTTAGCCAGCAACAGTGGGAGTTGTGTACTGGGGTGAAGAATAGGGGGTGATCTAACAGTACATTTTAAATAGCTTCTGAATTGAAACTCAGGCAACCCTAATTAACATTTTATGGTACTGGAATTATAACAAGAAAAGCTATTTAGTCTGTGAAACTCTATTTGTAACAATGGCAATGATAAACAAATGCAGAAAATGTTCAGGGAGGAACAGAAGAAGGAATGGAGAAGAGGTAAAGGTGGAGGAGATGCAGCTCCAACAGTTAATAAGTGACTGAACAAGATGTTTTTGGAGAATGATGGAGACAAAGTAAAACCAAATGACCAATGAAGGAAGCTGGGCAACTGGGGAATCCCTCCCTCCCTCTCCCAGCTGTTTCTCCTGAGCAATGCTTTAATTCAGGTCTGCTCCCTCCTAATCTTCACACAAACTGAAACAGCCACAGGAGCAGCAATGCAAGGAAACCAAAGCAACCCTAATCCTCTGCTCGCCTCAGTTCATGACCAGCCCTGCATCAGCCCGTGGAGCCGCAGGGTTCACTGCAAAGATTTCCTTTATTGGCTCTCAGCAGCTTCAAGGACACCGTGGCCCTCCAAACCAGGGAATTGCATCTGAACAAGGGTCCCTGCTCCAGCAGGGCTGGGAGAGGCTGCCCAGGGGCGGCGGGGGGGACACGCCAGCCAGCACAGGGAGCCACGGGCAGCTGCAGATCAATTCTTCAACCCCAAGAGGCGTGAATTATGCTACTCAAACAGATTTTCTTTTTACTTTGTTGGGTGGTGTTGTTGTTTTGTTTGTTTGTTTGTTTGTTTCTGTTTTTTTCTGTGAGCATGGCTTCAATTCCCTTTGCTCTCAGGCTCCTCTGTCCTGAATTTTTTGTCACCTGATGGCTGGACTGCAAAAGGAAAAGTGAGTATTCTTACACAGATTTTGGGACATTTCAGTTCAGTTTTAAGAATATGCTGAAATAAGCTACTGCCTTGGCAGCCTTGCGACAGGAGACACTAAAGGCAAGGAGTTATTGCAGAGCTTTATTTCAGGGGGGCCAAAATGCTCTTAGTGGGGTGCAGAGGGAGCAGGCACCTGCAATAGGAGGGTTTGTCTCAGAGTCTGCTGATCTTATGGGACCATGGCAGTGAGCTGAGCTTTAGGGTCTGTCCCAGCCCAAACCATTCTGGGGTTCTGTGAGTCCCTCTGATGGAAACACAGGGAGGCACAGACCCCAGTGTTTATTTTTATTTTATTTTGCAGATCCCTGCCCTCCACGGCAGGGCTGTGATCAGTGGGAGCAGCTGGCCAGAGGCAGGGCTCGCTGCCCCTGTGCACATGGATGGTGATGGAGCTGGAGCTGGGCTGGCACAGAGCCTGCAGGGCTCATTCGAGTGATGTCTGCCTGCCCCATGCATCATCTCCAGACACAAAACTATAGCACTAGTTAATAAATATTTTGCCTCTAATGTCGTGGTGCGAGGAGATTTATGTCCTGATCAGTCCTTTCATCTTGGTTGTTGGAGGAGCTCTTGTTTACAGAGCCCCTGACGGAGCTGCAGGGATGCAAACTGTGCCAGGCACCCCAGGGCTGCTGTCCCAGCACCACCAGCGGGGCCACTCGGGTCCCCCAGTGTCCCCCAGTGTCCCCCAGAGCCACAGGGCCTGGGACACCCCCGGGGGACACGGGGCCCTTCCCTGTGCTCAGCACAGCCGTTTTTAACGTGCTGCTCCTTGTTCCGGCTTTGTCAATCAGGGAGCAGACACTGTGTTTGCTGTCTTAGACATAATTAAATAGCAAACGCTGCACCTTGTTAGAGAATGCGAGGCAGGGGCCATGCTTGTGACACAGCGTGAGAGATGAAAGGATTTATTATCAGCATTTTTAAATGCACTGTCACATTTTGACGTTTTTTTAAAAATCCTAAATAATAGAAATAGTTTCAAGTTCCCACGGAGGCATCGAACTGTAGGGACACCAATGAATTAAAATCAGTTTGCTGATCGGTTTGCTCACCCTCAGCTCAGTTCTCCTCCCACGCTGCTTCTTCCAAAGTGATTTTTGCTTCTGGGAGCTATTTCAGAGTGGGAACAGGGGTCGTGGTGCCTTTTCTGTGGGAGCAGGGGGTTGTGGCACCCCTTCTTTCTGGGACAGAGCTGATGGGGTAAATCCTGTGCCTTTCCCACCTGCGAGCAGCAGCTCAGCCCCGGCTCTCAGCGAGCTCCTCTGGGGTGCAGGGAGCCACTCTGATAAGGAAACTGCCTGATAAGCAGGGGAGATGCAGCCTCAGATCCTCGGGCAAAGCCACCTCTGATTCCCCATGCCCACGTTTCAGCAGAATGCAGCTCTGGGAAACACCAAAACCCACCAGCTCCATCGCTCAGAGCAAAACATCTGCCCCAAAAAGCACCTTGGATCTGATGTCACATCCTGGGAGAGGGTTTGGTGTTCTGTGGGCCAATTACTGAGAACCTCAGGCTTCCTTCAGTGACCATTGATTTTTCCCTGTAATTTACATCTATAGAATAATGTTTGTCGGCGCAAAGATGCAGGAAAAACAAGAAATTGGGGGTATTTTTAGTTTGCTTAACGAGGCACCACAGGCATGATGAGAGTTCTGAACACGGGAGTAATCACAGGTTAATGATCTCATCCTCACCGTCGGGTTAATCATGCAGACAAATAGCAAGGCAAATCCTGGAATATTTATTCACTGCTGGAAGAGTGGAAGAGACCCAGAGCTGGCTTCCCAGAATGCTGAGTTCAAAATAAAGCCTGCCATCAAGGTGCCTTTAGGTTGGGTTTTTGTGATTCGTATTTCACTGTGGAATTGGTGTCTTAAAAGATTCCTATTTATTGTTTTGTAGGCTGGAAATTAATTTACATCTATTACTGCAAAGAAGTCCCCATTGGTGAGGCACTTGCTAGGTAAAGGTTATTTGTAATGACCAAATTTGTCACTGTTTGGGATCTCATAAAGGTCACAGTGGAAGGTTTTCTCTTGCTTTAAATAAAAATCTGTATTTTAAAAAGAAATGTGCTTAACTTTCATTTCATAGAAATATCAAACCTGTTTGCACTATAATTTACTTTTGGAGCTCTTGACATTTACGCAGCTGCCTGTCTTTGGAGAACAATCTCTTGATTTGGCTGGGAGCGCTGGCAGGGAAACAGTCAGTGAGGGATGGGGGAATGGAGAGCCCCGGGGCCCCTGCCCGGGCACAGCCAGGGGCACAGCCAGGGCACTGCCCTCCTGGGAGCTGCCTGTGCCACCCAGCAGCTGGAAAAGGGCTGGCAAGGCTGGAAAGCCTCCCGGGGCACTGCACCCAGGGAGCAGCAGCTTGTGCAGCATCGCCCGCTGCTCCCGCACACACAGCCCTGCGCCCCAGGGACAGCCCTGGCAGGGACACCAGCCCCTGTCACCTCCTGCTGCTGCCTGGGAGGGAGCCCTGGGGCCAGGGGGGTGTTAAATCCCGAATTTCTTTTCCTGGCACACACAAAACCCCATAGGTTGTACCAGGGAGAGCTCAATCCTCTGCAGGTTATCCCACTGTTTGCTCCTTTCCTTATCCAGCTGCTAGGGCCCAGTTTAAATTGCAGCTTTTTGGGATAACCAAGGGCTTTTACAGCAGATTGAGCGTTTTATTTCATTTTATTTGCATGCCATCTCTGTTTCAGTGGCACACTCAGACCATTTGAGGGGCCTTGCTCTGGGCACTCCTGGCAGCAGAGCTGGGTGCCTGGGGGGCACAGCACAGCATCCCACAGAGGGGACGGAGGGGCACAGCACAGCATCCCACAGAGGGGATGGAGGGGCACAGCACAGCATCCCACAGAGGGGATGGAGGGGCACAGCACAGCATCCCACAGAGGGGATCAGGAGCACAGCACAGCATCCCACAGAGGGGATGGAGGGGCACAGCACAGCATCCCACAGAGAGGATCAGGAGCACAGCACAGCATCCCACAGAGGGGATGGAGGGGCACAGCACAGCATCCCACAGAGGGGATGGAGGGGCACAGCACAGCATCCCACAGAGAGGATGGAGGGGCACAGCACAGCATCCCACAGAGGGGACCAGGAGCACAGCACAGCATCCCACAGAGGGGATCAGGGGCACAGCACAGCATCCCACAGAGGGGATCAGGAGCACAGCACAGCATCCCACAGAGGGGATGGAGGGGCACAGCACAGCATCCCACAGAGGGGACCAGGAGCACAGCACAGCATCCCACAGAGGGGATCAGGGGCACAGCACAGCATCCCACAGAGGGGATGGAGGGGCACAGCACGGCATCCCACAGAGGGGACCAGGAGCACAGCACAGCATCCCACAGAGGGGATCAGGGGCACAGCACAGCATTCCACAGAGGGGATGGAGGGGCACAGCACAGCATCCCACGGGGGGGATCAGGGGCTCAGCACAGCATCCCACAGAGGGGATCAGGGGCACAGCACAGCATCCCACAGAGGGGATGGAGGGGCACAGCACAGCATCCCACAGAGGGGATCAGGGGCTCAGCACAGCATCCCACAGAGGGGATGGAGGGGCACAGCACAGCATCCCACAGAGGGGACCAGGGGCACAGCACAGCATCCCACAGAGGGGACCAGGAGCAGCCCTGGGGACAGCACTGAGCCGCTGTGGGTGGGAAAGGATTCCTCTTCCTCTGTGGGTTATTTCTCAGGGAACCTGAGCCCTGCAGGCTGCCTGTGGGGGTACAGGGGGTGGAGTGCCAGGGCTCAAACCACATCACCCGTGTGGGACTGGCCAGGTCACTCACCCCACAGCCCTGGCAGGGCTGGCAGCACCCACAGCCCCGGGCAGGCCCAGGAAGCAGCTGAGTTAATGGCAGAATTATTTCAATGGCAAGGGAGCTGAGAGAATGGGATCGAGGGAGGAGCATGAGGGTTCTGTCACCACCCTGGGCCTTCAGTGCCAAAATTCCCGTTCTTTTGGCAGCGTGCATTTGGGAAGGGAGCTGGGACAGCCGCAGATTAACCCTTGTGGGGCTGTCTGCTCAGGCTCACTCCTGCTCCTGCCCTGCTCTCCAGGCTGTGCCGAGCTGCTGCTGCTGCCTGCACGGGCACAGCCTTTGCCGGTGTCCCAAAGGATAAATGAGGACTGTGGGGCAAAGGGAGCTCCAGCCTTTTGTTATCAGTGGCTGAGGGAGCTCGGGGAAAGCAGGGCCAGCCTGGGTGTGGGGGTTAAAGCAGAGGCAGATTTTGTGCTTGTACTGCCATTGCCTCGAGCCATATTA
The DNA here is from genome assembly GCF_000277835.1 of Geospiza fortis. NCBI lineage: Eukaryota > Metazoa > Chordata > Aves > Passeriformes > Thraupidae > Geospiza > Geospiza fortis. Next base: position 450,059 of record NW_005054529.1, read on the forward strand.
GATTCATGTACTTTGATAAAAATGGCTTTGCTGGTTTGTTTTAATGTTTGCTGGCGTGAGTAAAATCCCTTGAGCTCTCCACAGAATTTCCGTGCGAGGCTGAGCTGGGATGCTCTGAATTGCTCTGAATTTCTGTGAGAGGCTGAGCTCAGGATGCTGGGATGCTCTGAATTGCTCTGAATTTCCATGAGAGGCTGAGCTCAGGATGCTGGGATGCTCTGAATTGCTCTGAGTTTCTGTGTGAGGCTGAGCTCAGGATGCTGGGATGCTCTGAATTGCTCTGAGTTTCTGTGTGAGGCTGAGCTCAGGATGCTGGGATGCTCTGAATTGCTCTGAGTTTCTGTGTGAGGCTGAGCTCAGGATGCTGGGATGCTCTGAATTGCTCTGAATTTCTGTGTGAGGCTGAGCTCAGGGTGCTGGGATGCTCTGAATTGCTCTGAGTTTCCATGAGAGGCTGAGCTCAGGGTGCTGGGATGCTCTGAATTGCTCTGAGTTTCTGTGTGAGGCTGAGCTCAGGGCGCTGGGAGAGGCTCTGAGGGTTGGGCTCTAACCAGGCACCTGGAAACTTCTTGTAAACGAAATTCTGCAGCAAACAAACCAATGCAGGCTCTTGGCTTTAAAGTCTGTGAGTGTGTCTATGTAATGCACATCTTGTGTGTTTGTGTGCATTACAATCATGGCCCTGAAGCTGTTCAGGCACTTGGGAATTCCAATATAAATATTTATCGAGAATTTCTCTGCTTTGAGGTGAAGCACGAGACGGTTCCCACCGCATCCTGCCTTGCATGTGCTTTTATTTTGTTGTACACGAGTTGTTGAGCACAACTTTGCATTTGCAGCTGCGGAATGATGCTTGGGAAGGTGGAGAAACACTATTGACAAGGAGGAATGGCTCCCACTGCCAGAGGGCAGGGCTGGATGGGAGATTGGGAATTGGGAATTGTTCTCAGGGAGGGTGGGCAGGGGCTGGGATGGAATTCCCAGATTTGCTGTGGCTGCCCCTGGATCCCTGGCAGTGCCCAAGGCCAGGCTGGACACTGGGGCTGGAGCACCTGGGACAGTGGAATTGTCCCTGCCATGGCAGGGGTGGCACTGGGTGGCTCTGGGGTCCCTTCCCGCTCCTGTTTGATGGCCAATGGGTGTGGGCAGAGCAGGATCAGGGCTTTGCTCAGTGGGTTTGGGGCTGTGCCCCTGTGCTGAGGAATTGGGAGGGAGAGCAGAACCCAGAGCCCCTGTGTGTCACCAGGCTCTTCCCCTGAGCCTCCTCCATGCACAAAAAGCAGTAATTTTAATGACATGCAGCAGGCTGGTGCAGGGCCATCAAATGCTGAGTGCATTTCCCCCCCCCACTTTCTAAATGGATGTGAAAATCTGGTCGGTTCATAACTACCAAACTACGGCTGCAAAAAAGTCCTGACAAGTTTGTAACGACATCCTCAATCTAATAATTGCAGGAACAAAGCCAATAAAAAAGGACTTGTCATTGTTTTGAACAACACAAATTTAATATACTGGGAATTAAAGTTTGAGCTTAATGAGGAAAAGTAATTTAGATGTAAACAACTGGTCTGAGTCAAAAGCCTGGGGATTTCAGCAGGCCATTATCCAGCCTGATGGTGCTTTTAAAGCTGGCTGAGCTGTCAGAGGCTTTCCAGCAGCTCCCAAAGCCCTGTGCTCCAGGCTGTGTGCGCCCCAGCAAGGGCAGGGGGGGCTCAGCCTCTGCACGAGCCCCTGGGCTGCTCACCTGGGGCACCTGGGGCTGGCACAGGGACAGAGGGACACAGCAGGGACAGGGGGACACAGCAGGGACACAGCAGGGACACACAGCTGGTGGGACAGGGGGACACACCAGGGGCACTGGGACTGGCACAGGGACAGAGGGACACAGCAGGGACACAGCAGGGACACAGCAGGGACACAGCAGGGACACAGCAGGGACACAGCAGGGACACAGCAGGGACACAGCAGGGACACAGCAGGGACACAGCAGGGACACAGCAGGGACACAGCAGGGACACAGCAGGGACACAGCAGGGACACAGCAGGGACACAGCAGGGACACAGCAGGGACACAGCAGGGACACAGCAGGGACAACACGGCTGGTGGGACAGGGGGACACACTTGGGGAACTGGGACTGGCACAGGGACAGAGGGACACAGCAGGGACAGGGGGACACAGCAGGGACACCCCAGGGACACACAGCTGGTGGGACAGGGACAGGGGAGACTGCAGGGGCACAAGGCTGATGGGACAGGGACACCCCAGGGACACACAGCTGATTCCCCCCTGCTGGAGCCTCCCCATCACCCCGACCTCCCAGATTCCTGCTCCATGGCCAGCAGCCCGACCCAGGTCATTCAGGGGCTCTTTGCTATCCTTCCTCTCAGCCCAGCAGGTTTTTCATCTCTCTATCTCATTATTTTAGAACAGGAAGTTTAGGGGAAAATTATGTGCTAATTATAGCTCTGCTTCACATCTACGTCTTCAGACTGTTACACTCAGGAATAAGAGTGTCAAAATTATGTTGAGAAATGAGAATGTGTCACAGGAAAAGAGCTCTTCCTCGTACACTTTTTATATAAAATGTGTGTTTCCTAAGTCATCATTCTGGCTAAGAAAACCATTCCTTAATGCTTTGCCTCGAGGAAAAATAGGTGAAGGTTTATGGGTGAAGACAATAACCAGATCTGGGTGCCAGGGTGGGGTGAGTGGTTTCATGAATGCAGAAATTCCCTGAGGCAGGAATGGCCACCAAAAAGCCCTTGAAGGAAGGGCTGCAGGAAGGAAGGTACAAAAACATTTGGTTAGGAGTTAAACGAGCTGGTGGTCAGGGGGTGGGTTCTTCTCCATGGGTGCTGTTATTGGGGCCAGGGGAGTCTGGCTGGCTCCTGCGTGGTGACAATTTTATTCCTTTGCATGGAGGCGCTCTCCTCATCTGCTCAGGTGGTTTACATGTTAGAGTGGGATCCAGGGAAGAGTTTCTCAGAGTTCCAGGAGGCTTTATCTTCAGAGCCTGTGAACCTTTTATTGTTTTTTGCAGTGTTTGGGCACAGATGCTGGGGTGGGGTGGGTGCTGTGGGTGCCCTCCCCGTGGGGCTGGGGGCCACTGCTGGGCTGTCCTGGCAGGGAGAGCAGAGCTGGTGACCAGCCCCTCACCTGGGGAAGGCTCTGCCAGGGCACTGCCACCTTTGGCTGCTCAGGGACAGGATCCCAGACTGGTTTGTGTGAGAGCCTAGATGAGGGATGTGGGACTCCAGATATCTCTTCAAAATGCAGTTTATAGTGTCCAAAATGCAGTTAATTGTGTCCAAAGTGCAGTTTATTGTATCCAAAATGCAGTTTATTGTGTCCAAAATGCAGGTTATTGTATCCAGAGTGTCACAGCAGCCCAGGGTGGTGGGTGACAGAGCTGTGCTCACAGCTGTCAGCTCCAGCTGCAGGCAGGCCTGGAGACCCTGAGTTTAGGTTACAATGCATTATAGACTTTTCTTTGCTGAGCATCTTCATACAGCAGAACCAATCTATCCCTTAACTGTTACCTACAGCCCATCATAACTGCTGTAATTACCATATTCATGTTACTGCTCTCCAATCACTAAAAGTCAGTGCATTCCAGTTTAAGCTAGAAGTTGTTTTTCAGTTTTCTTGCAGTGGAAAATCCTGAGCCCTTGTTTCTACTTGCCACATTTGCTGCCTTGTTTGCCTGTGCTCTCTTTGTGCTGGGTACAAACATCTTCTTGTTTGGGGTGGGTTTATCCTTTGCTCTAAGCCATAAAAACCCTTCTAACTAACACACCCTGTGCCTCCTTGGTTAGCCAGTGAGGCTGGCTCAGCAATTCTTTTCTTCCAGATCAAACCTTGCTTCCATCTCTATTCCTTCATCAGACTCCACATTTAAAAATCTTTCTGCCAAGCATCTGTGAGACTTCCTTGTCAAACTTTCATCCTTCCCAATAGGCTTGGATTGGAAGGGACCTCAGAGCCCACCCAGTGCCACCCCTGCCATGGCAGGGACACTTCCCCTGTCCCAGGTGCTCCAGCCCCAGTGCCCAACCTGGCCTTGGATGTGAGCTCACCACTTGTCTGCACTTGTGGTGGAGTTTGGTTTCTTCTCCTCATGAAATGTCTGTGTGTTTGTAACTCCTCCTCTTGCAAACTGAGCACCTGACCAAGAGTGGGTCATGTCCTCTAAATTTCTGCTGGTATTGAGAGAATAGCACTGGGTTGCATAAACTTTGCATAATAAACACTGAAAACGAGCCTGAAGTCATCTGGTCTTGCCCTAAGGCACAAGTATAATGAAGCTGTTGTGATGTCTCTTTAAAGAGCTCCAGACACTCCAGAAAATCCTTCAGTCCTGCTCCTTGCAGTTCCTGCTGTTCGAGAGGACTTTGCAAGGCAGGGATGTGATTGGACACTTTTCTGTACTCTCAGGGCTGGTTTTGTAAATATTTCTTTGGTATGAAACACTTGCAATTTGCACCCATTATCAGTGCTCTCTGTAAATCCATATCTGCTATTCATCTCTGCTGGGGTAATTCCCACCCTGCTGCAGGGAGCCCAGGGCTTCAATTCCCATTTTTATGTTTATGGGTTGGTGTATGGCTTTCCAGCCCCATGTTTTTATGGAAGTGGAATGAATATGTACAGCTGAGAGCTCTAAATACTTGAAAGGCTGAAGTACCTGACTTCTGCTCTGGTGAGAGCAGTTTCTGCCTGAGAAAATGCATTTTGTTCTCTGGGCTGTGGCAGCGGAGGAGAGCGGCTAACACCCTGAAACTGCTGCATAATGCGCCAGGGACACCACTCAGGATGGCTTTGGGGCTTCCTCCAAGGCGAAGTGCCGCCAAAAGCTTTTATGGCTCCATCCCCGGCCCAGCACCTCCTGGAGCACTCTGAGGGTTTCCAGGCTGCAGGCAGAGCCAGCGCTAGGGCAGGGGCAGAGGGAGAGAGCCCAAAGCACCCTCGGGGCCCTGCAAGGGCTGCCTGGGACAGGCACAGCCTGTGAGGTACTGAAGGGTGCTCCTGAGCCCCTGCCCTCCTCAAAGGGTGTGAGACACAGGCAGGGCTGAGGAGGGCATGGCTCCTTCCTCTGCTGAGAAAATGAGGCTGGGGGAGACCTCAGGGGGCTGCAGCTCCCGT
>NW_005054529.1:455339-456824 GCF_000277835.1 Geospiza fortis
CTAACTCTCTCTCTTTTTTTTTTTTTTTTTTAATCTGGTGATAACAAACTTACTGAAATCAGTTCCAGGGAACAGTTGCAGCAATCCATTGCTCATGTTGTAAGGTGGGGCTTTGGCACTCCTTGGGTTTGGTCCTCTTGGCCTTCAGCCAGGCAGAAAAGGCCCTTGCACAATTCCCCTGCAGCTTCCAGCCAAAGGCATGATGAACAAACAGCCCCAGCGCTCCAAACTGGGGCTGCCCTGTGCTTAGTGCCCAGCCCATCCCTCTCCTCCTGCAGTGCCGTGCAGGGAATGGGGTCCATCCAGAGGGATGCAGGTGCACCACATTTAAATGCCCTTCGTGTGCCCCAAAACAAGGCGTGGGAGCTGCTGGCAGGTTCCCTTCTCCAGCTGCATCGCCAACACTGGCACTGCAGCCAAGTTTAAAGCACAGCCAGCACCAGGGCACAGCCAGAGGTACACAAAGCCTGGGGCACAGGGATGCTCGGGGGGCTGAGTCCCTGTGCCTGGGCTCGCAGATGGCTCTATTGAGCTCCGAGTTATGCAAAGGGAGGAAACGCTTGCTGGGTAAATCATAGCGCCAGAGCTGGGGCTGTGTGAGCTCTCCGATTAAACCTGACAGCTCCTTAAACAATCTCATCCCGCAGATGCAGCGTGACAATTCTGAGTGCAGCAGGACCCGGGGTGAGGCACTGGCCTCTCTGCTGTGGGGTGGGGCTCTGCTTCCTCAGGAGCAGGTGCAGGCACCTCAGAGGGTGCCCTGACACGGGAGTGCCAGCCTGGTGTGTAAATAGGGTGTGAACTGCACACCAGGGTGTGAACTGCACACGGGAGTGCCAGCCTGGTGTGTAAATAGGGTGTGAACTGCACACCAGGGTGTGAACTGCACACGGGAGTGCCAGCCTGGTGTGTAAATAGGGTGTGAACTGCACACCAGGGTGTGAACTGCACACGGGAGTGCCAGCCTGGTGTGTAACTGGGTGTAAACTGCACACCAGGGTGTAAACTGCACACCAGGGTGTGAACTGCACACCAGAGTGCCAGCCTGGTGTGTAACTGGGTGTAAACTGCACGCCAGAGTGTGAACTGCACACCAGGGTGTGAACTGCACACCGGAGTGCCAGCCTGGTGTGTAACTGGGTGTAAACTGCACACCAGGGTGTAAACTGCACACTGGAGTGTGAACTGCACACCGGAGTGCCAGCCTGGTGTGTAAATAGGGCGTGAACTGCACACCAGGGTGTAAACTGCACACCAGGGTGTGAACTGCACACCAGAGTGCCAGCCTGGTGTGTAACTGGGTGTAAACTGCACGCCAGAGTGTGAACTGCACACCGGAGTGCCAGCTGGGTGTGTAACTGGGTGTGAACTGCACACCAGAGTGTGAACTGCACACCGGAGTGCCAGCCCGGTGTGTAAATAGGGTGTAGATTACAGTAATTTGGGGTTTCAGTCCCCTTGCACTCTCCTGCCCAGGAAGGGCCG
>NW_005054529.1:456840-476109 GCF_000277835.1 Geospiza fortis
AGAAACGAGCCCAAGGAAAGCCAGAGCTGAGCTGTCACCTGTCCCTGGGACACTGCCCTGGTTTTCAGGCAGTCCTTGAGTGAGCCGAGTGTTCGGGCTGAGCCCTGCTGCTGGGCTGGCCTGTCCCTGTCGCTCTAGGACACGAAATAAAATAACACAGACGCTGCAATGTCCAAGGGAAAAAGAAGGAGGTTTCATTTCTGACTCCAGCATTTATTGATTTCCAAAAGGGACAGTGGATTGGAGGGTGACAGTGCCACCTCTCCAATGACACTGGACAAACCAACAGCCCATCAGATTTCTCCTCCTCCCTAAAAGGATGCAAAACAGTGAGTTATTTACAGAAAGTGTGTGAAAATCTTTGTTACAAGAATGTAAACATCAGAAGGCTTAGAAAGACTTAGAAGGACTTGGTGACATTTCCCCAGCATTGGGGGTGGCCATTGATGGGCCAGGTGTCCCTCCTTGTGTTTGGGGGCACTGGAGAGCCAGGAAGGGATGGTGCCAGGAGGGCTTGGGCTGTTCTCCCGGGTGGATCATGAAAACAATCTCATTTACAGGAGCTGGTGCCAGCCCTGCTCAGCAGGAGCTGGGCCCTGCAGCTCAGCCCGGGGGCTGCTCAGGGTGTGGGGGGTGCTGATCTCAGGGCCCTTCTCCCCAGCCTGCAAAAGGAACAGCACACCTCTGTGATGACAAGGTTTGTGTGATAAAAGCACTCCTGTTGCTGTTTCAGTGCAGCTTCTGTGGGAAAGCTCTGTCTGTTCTGCACCATCCTGAAACGTGTGAAAGGAACCTCAGCAGCCTCAGCCTCCTCCACTGTCCGAGGGGTTTGCTCAGTGCAGGGGGAGATGGGACAAAGGGGATTGAAAAAGTAATTGGGGACTGGGGGAGTTGTTTCTTGTTATCCCAACATCATTGATAAGAAGGAATGTTCCTCCTTCATTAGAGCTGCTCCAGATGCTGGAAGAGGCCACAGGTGAGGGACTCAGTGTGCTGCTGGGCCAGACTGCTGCCAAAGGTGGGGAAAAGGACCAAAATTGGGGCTTTAATTTGATTTATTGTTCTAATGGTCAAGCTGCTTCATTTGAAATCCAAGTATGAAAATCAGCCACCCCAAAATCATTATTTTATGGGAAAAGCAAGCATCATTTTTCTTGTTACATCTTCTACCCTCAAGCAGCAGCTTTGACTTAAATCTCACTATTTTCCAGCAGCTGTGAGAATGGTGTGAGGTGTGCTCCAAGTACAAGCAGCTCAGATCTCTGCTCAGGTTGCATTCCATTTACAGGCAGGGGTGGTGTGAAATACCTGCGGTCCCAAGGCCCTCTTTTCTGTGTGTTCATTTTAGATCTCGTTTGTGCTAAGTTTGGTAGCTGTGATGAGCCCCTCCTTGCTCAAGGTCGGGCACAGCAGCTGTGTGACCAAACAAGGCCCATGATTAGGGTGAGGGTTTTGCTGCAGACACAAACCCAGCTGTGGGTGTGTTCCACAAGGGGCCCCTGGTGCTTTCAGGGGCAGCCACTGCTCTGTGGGTAACTCTGGGGAACCTGGGCAGTGTGGGCTTGCTCAGCCACCTCCTCGTTATCATTCACTCATCTGGCAAACCTTGACTTATCTTAGCTTTAATGACTCGCGAGTAATCAGCATAATTTGCATATTTGGCATAGAGAGATGAAGATGAAAAAGTTTTTGGTTTTTTTTCTTAAATCCGGGGTGTGTTTTCAGCGGTGTACCTGAGGTGTTTGTGGTTTCCCCCTCCCTGGTGCCCCCCTGCAGCTGAGATGAGGCAGGTGTGGTGTGCATTTGGCAGCATCTCGCTTGTCAGGGTGAAATCCTGGGCTGGGCTGCCTTGGGGAACATCAAACCCACCCAGTGCCACCCCTGCCACGGCAGGGACACCTCCCATGCCCCAGTGCCAGCCTGGCCCTGGGCACTGCCGGGCAGCCCCGTAGTTTGGGGTGGTTTCACTGATGGGATATTCATCCCCTGGCACGAGAATGTTTATTGCAACCAACACCACCTCTTTGAAGGGGCCGTGAAGTAATAAATTGCATTAATCCCAGGCTGTTATGACACTTGGAAATGCCCTGCAATTACTCATGCTGTTAATTAACTGCGAGGAGTGTACTTTTGCAATTAGTTATCAGCACTTGCCAACTGCTTGAAAGGGCAGGCAGTGAGCTGTGCTGGTGGCACTGGGAGAGGGGAGCAGGGTCCCCCTGGGCCTGGCAGGACAGGGAGCCCTGGGTGCCGCTGCAGGGTGAAGGCAGCTCCTCATCATCCTCCCGAGTGCCTGGGTGGGGTCTGGGCTGTGACCGTGCTCACAGGGGTGCTTGGAACAGGGAAGAGACGAGGATCTGACTCCATGTTTCAGAAGGCTGATTTATTATTTTGTGATATATATTATATTAAAACTATACTAAAAGAATAGAAGAAAAGGATTTCATCAGAAAGCTAGCAAAGAAAAGAATGGAAAAGAATGATAGTAAAACTTGTGACTGCTCACAGCCTCGATACAGGTGGCTGTCATTGGTCATCAAGTAAAAACAATTTCATGTGCTGGGCAAACAATTCTCCAGATCACAGTCCAAAACATGGAGAGGCTGAAGCTCCCCAGCTTCTCAGGAGAAAAGATCCTAACGAAAGGATTTTTCAGAAGATATGTCTGTGCCACCCTTGCTCAGAGCTGTGCTCACACTGCCACAGCCATGGGGACACTTTGATGTCTGCACCAGTGATTAATCGCTGTAACCTACGCTTCAAAGTGCAAAGGCAATTAAATAAATCTTTTTATGCTCGCTCCTTTTCCTATGAACGAATAGATGTAAAAGTGTCTCCAAAGCCTTATTTATCTTGCATTAAATCAGCTGTAATTGTAAAAATATTCCAGGGCATCTGTGATCCAAATGCTGCTGCTGGTTTGATCCTTTCCAGCCACAGTCTGGGTGCCAGGCTCTGCCAGGCACAGCTTTTCTCCTGAGCTCTGCTGGCTCTGGGTGTGACCATTACCCAAAAACTGCAGAACGGGACAGAGGAAAGCATTAAATGCGCTGTTTATGTGGTGATTTTAAGACCTCATGAAATTAAATCTAATTAGTTTGGGCTGTTGATCCAAGCTGCGAGGCTGGCTTTGAGGTTCTCCTGTTTTTATGGAACATGGTGCTGCCCCCAGGGCAGATGTGAGAGGCTCCAGTGGGATCACAGGACCAGCGAGGCTGGAAAAGCCCTCCCAGAGCCAGCCCAGCAGTTCCCCAGCACTGCCAGGGCCACCACTGGTGTCCCCAGGTGTCCCAGCTGGAAGGCTCCTGGCAGGGTGGTTCCACCACGGCTCTGCAGGGAACACACCTGCAGAGGGACGGTTCTTTCCTTCAGAGCAAAGTGGGCATTACCGTTAATGAGTTTACCCTGCACCAGTAGGACAGATCCTGGTAAGGCAGCACAGGGAGCCCCCTCCCTCCCTGATGGCTGTGTCTGGGGTGCCAGCTCAGGGAATTCCATCCCTCCCTCCTGTCTGTTTTTTGGGGTGCTGGCTGCGGGACAGGCTCAGCAGGGCTGGCTCCCCTTGGCAGGGGTGGCTGAGGGATGCTCAGGGGCAGTGGGATCCAGAGCTGAGGAGCTCTGCCCTCCTGCAGGTCAGTGCTGCTCCGGCCTGTCCCAGCCTCCCGAGTCCCCTTTCTCTGTCTCTGATCACACATTTGTCATGGACATCTTTTATGGAAAACCCTTTCCATAGGATTTTTCCTCCTGAGAAGCTGAGAGGCCTCAGGAACAAAATGTAACCAATGGTTATCTGCTGCTGTGGAATGCAACAGGTGCATCTGTGATTGGTCTCATGTGGTTGTTTCTAATCAATGGCCAATCACAGCCCAGCTGGGTCAGACTCTCTGGTCAGTCACAAGATTTTATCATTCCATTCCTTTCTATTCTTAGCCAACCTTCTGATGAAATCCTTTCTTCTATTCTTTTAGTATAGTTTTAATATATCATTTTCTTTTAATATAATTTATATCATAAAATAATAAATCAACCTTCTGAAACATGGAGTCAAGATTCGCATCTCTTCCCATGCCAAGATTGACGGCAAATTCCACAGACATTTCTGTCTTTAGTCCTTTGTGCCCTTCCCTGTGCTCTGCTGCTGTTTCTCTGCTTTGGGCTCTTCCAGGGGATGTGTCAGACTCCAAGGGGTGCTTGTGCTCCAACACCTCTTCATTTCCCAGCCCTGGGCTGGAGGCTGGACCTCTGCAGTTAAATGGTTTGCATTATGCACGACATCAATTCTTTTCTGAGGATTTCCGTTAAAAATAGCAGGTTGTTTTAACCCTCTCTGGGCCACAGTCCAGGAAAGATGGGCATTCAGTTGGCTGCATCTTTCTCCTCTGAGATGTCCATGGCTCTGAAGTGAGTGAGTTTAGGCACCACAAGCCCCTGGAGCTCAGGGCTGGTGCTGCTGTTGTACAGAGGCAACAAATGCCACCCACATGCTCATTTTAGGGTAAAATGTTCTGAAATGAGAGATACGATATTTAGGTTGTGATGGTGACTGACTTGCTTTTGTGGCACCCACAAATTGAAACATTGCAGATGTTTATGAAGATGAGACACAAATTTGGGCTTTGAGGAGAAAACTGTTGGGTTTATTTCATGGGAGGCTTTGAACAGAGATTGCTCCCCACCTTTGTGCCTGCTCCCAGGACTTGGGGCAGGAGGTTTGGGTTTCTGGGCTCCAGGGCAGAGGCTGCTGGTTGGAATAGAGATTCACAATTTAACATGCTCAGTGAATACCTTCAGCTGGCTCAGGAAGGAGGTTATTGGGTTATTGCTTTTGTCTCTGCTGGCAATGCTCTCCCAGTGCAGGCATGTGGGAAGCTCAGTGAATGAATTACAGAAAAACCTCTCAGATTTGTGTAGGCTGACTCATCAAATGCTCCATTTCCGTACTAGCAAAACCACTTTGTTTCCATGAAAAAACCTCCAGTCCAGCTCAGCTGGGAGTTCCATGGCTTGGTGTGGAGCAGTTGATGAACAAGTATTTCACGGGTAATGGCTTCATCAATTTAAGGTGAATAAAGGATGCCAGTGGAACTTACACCCCCCTGCACTACTGAAAGTTGCTCAAACCCTTCCACAAGTGAGGAGGTGACCTGGCTATGGGAAAATGCTCTTAATTCAAAGAGAATTATTTGGAAAAGTCAGAAGGGAGCCCTGTGGCTCTGCAGGGACAGTGATTGCTCGGCCAGGTGCAGTTTTGGGCTGGTGGCCCTAAGGACCTTAATCCTCTTCTCCTGAGTTTGTGGGACTGGAGGGGCTCAGAAAAGAAGAGAGGAAAAACATCCCATCAGCAGGAGCCCTGTGCTGCCTTGGGGAGGATCCTGGGGAGCTGTGATGGGGGGAATCGGGCTGGAACAGGAGGCTGCCCAAGCTTTCCTGCAGCTGCTGACACCCAGGGAGCTCACCTGGGTTATGTACCCTGACAGTCCCTGCACGGGAGAGAACTCTGTCCACAGGGTGCTCTGAAATGGCTTTGCTTTGCTGCTGTGACGGAGCTTTGATAATTTATTTATTTTTAATCAAAATGTCTGGTAACTTGTGGTGTTTCTGGCCTCTGAGTGCTGCCAGAGAGGGCTGTGAGTGCCAGAGCTGGTTGGGAATGGTGTTACTGAGCAGGGCCCAAAGGAGGGCTGGAGCTGGGTGGCTGGGTTTACTCTGGGGCGAGGAGATGCTGTCTCACAGCTTTAGCAGCAGGGTTGGGCAGAGAGGGTTGAGCTGCAGCACTGGGAATGGCCTGTGCAGTCTCCCCATGTTCAATTTGTGTGAGGGTGTGCCAAGATAGCTGTTATTTGGCTGTGACTGTTTAACAGGTAGGTTATGGGGCTGGGACCATGAATTCAGCTGGAAACCCGGGAAGGGCTGGTTTCTTTGGGCTGCCCTGAGAGCCGGACCTGCCCTTTGCATTCTCACCTGGGGCAGCTCAGCCTGGGCTCCCAGCACACAGAAAATCCCTCCAGGTCCCAAACTGGAACTGAGGGAAATGCCAGGGACCTGCAGCAGCCCCTCTGCCCTGCCCTGCACCCCAGGCAGGCTGGAGCTGTGGTGTTTGAGGGTCCCCAGGACGAGGAGAGAGGAGAACATTGTGACTCCATGTTTCAGAAGGCTGATTTATTATTTTATAATAGATATGATATGATATGATATGATATGATATTATATTATATTAAAAGAAAATGATATATTAAAACTCTACTAAAGGCAGAGAAAGGAGACATCAGAGGGCTTGAAAAGAATGAATAATAATAATAACAATAATAAAATCTCGTGACTGACCAGAGTCTGACACAGCTGGACTGAGATTGGTCATCAAGTAAAAACAATTAATGTGGAATCAATCCAAGATGCACCTGTGGGTAACCTCCAGACCACATCCCAAGCAATCAGTTAGTTATTGTTTACATTTCTCTTCTGAGCTTCTCAGGAGAGCAGTCCTGGTGAAAGGGTTTCCGTGAGCTGTGTCAGTGGCACTGGAGGCGCTGGCGCTGTGGGTTTGGGTCTCCCCTGCCCCGAGCAGCCCGGGCTGGGCAGGGGCTCAGCACTGAGCGGGGGATTGCTCCGGTTTGCCAGGACCCTGCTGGATCCTGCTGGGTTTCAGCCCTGGAGCCTGCCCTGCGCAGGGAGAGCAGTGTGCCCAGGGCAGCGCTGCTCCTGTTTCTGCACTGCTGGGTTTGCTGCGGGCAGGGGAGAGGACTTGTGTCCCTGGTCTCCATTTCTTCTTCTGGATAATGAAATTCCAGCTGTTTAGCCATGGAGTAACACCTCCGTGCTTCTCATCAGCTTCATGTTAAAAAAAAAATAATAAAAAGTTTAATTGTTACATGTTTCATTGCAAGGAAAACCAGAAGCAGTGGAGAGCTTTACAAGTTTCCCCAAATTTGTTGTCTTTACCTGTGGATTCCCAGCTGTCCCTGCTGTGGGATTGGATCTAACAATTGATGATCTAATTGTTCTAACAACTGATGTGAATGTGCCAGGATTCAAGCTGGTGGCAGGATAATTTTCCTGGATTTCCCTGAGTGCCTCTCACTCTGTGCCTTGTGGAGTACCTTTGTTTTATCTCTTGGATGATAATTGCAATCCCTTCCTCATGTGTTCATCACTCTTATGGGTTTGCTCAAATCCATTTCAGGCTGCTGAAGCTTTTCCCTCCAAAGCTGATGTGAACTAAAAGCCTACTTTAGCTGTCTGAGGCTAAATTACATTTGGTGATCCAGATAAAATCTTTTTTCTCTTTAAACCAATTTTGGGAAATAAATAATACTTATCTATTGCTAGGTGGGGTTTTTTTCCCAAGCAGACATCCCAGTTTGCTGCTCTCAGATGTGCTTTCCCTGAAAATCATGGAGGATGCTCAGCTGATTCTCCTGATGTTAAACACTACCGTTAAAAGCTTTTGGTTTTATAAAAGCGAAGGAAATATTGCAAACAGGGTAATGGAAAAGAGATCCTGGCACAGGGATGTGTGACTCCTTCTGCACATCTCACTGAGCACACCCCTGTAGGATCGTGTCACTCTGATTTTTGAAGATTTTCTAAGCCCTCAGATGTTTACATTCTTGTAGCAAACTTTCTCACACACTTTCTGTAAATAACTTATTGTTTTGCATTCTTTTATAGAAGAAATTCGATGGGCTGTTGATCTGTCCAGTGTCATTGGAGAGGTGGCACTGTCACCCTCCAATCCACTGTCACTTTTGGAAATCTATAAATGTTGGAGTCAGAAAATAAACTTCCCTTTTCTTCACCTTGAGAGCAGCGGTGTGTGCTCGTGTTGTTTGGTGTCCTGAAGTGACAGGATCAGGAGAAAACAAAAGCAGGTTTGCACCTGCCCAGACAAATGTGGGTCATGACAAACCTGGTGCTCTTCACCCACGTGGGGAAAAACAAGACAGCACAAAGCAGCCAGGAATGCAGGGCAATAAATCAGGGAGCAAATCACTCATTTGCTCCTCTTTGGAATGGGTTTTATTAAAAATGGCTTTTAATCTTGCTCTCGATAAGAAAAAGTAATGGTAGCTGTATTTTATGTCTGCTGCTCAAAATCCAGATTTAGAGGGCACGGGGAGGGGGGAGCCCTTGGTAGCTTGTATTTTCTGCCCAGTGCTTATCTCGGTGCTGTTAGCAATCAAGCCAAACTGCTGCTTCCACTGAGGGCTGAGGGATGCTCTGAGGAGAGCAGCAGTCTCTGCTCTGTGCCATTCCTGGGCTGTGTTTGGTACCCTGGGGAAAAGCTCACCCTGGTTCCTCCTGCAGGTCCTTATCAGCCAGTCTTGGCCTTCTTTTTCCATAGGTTTTGTATAAAATCCTGCTGCTTCATTTTATTTCAGCTTCTCCTCCCCTGAGCCTGCTTTGTAGGGCAGCATTTAAACCCCAATATGGATGGTGTGAATTAGCAGTTGTGCTCTTGCTCTGCTCCCTGGGTGTGGCAGCAAAGCAGATTGTCCTCAGCTGAAAGTACTGCTCCAACTTCCATGTCTTCAAATGCTTCCATTTATCTGCTGTGTTAATTTTTCTGTGGCCAAAGACCCAGCTTATGCTCTTATGGATCATTTGTTGGGCGATTCCTGGGCTGGATTGGGTCAGTAACCCCTCTCGGGGTCCGTCAGGAGCGACCTGTTTGGGGTTTGTGAGGTCTATGCCAGGCTCCCTTGGTGATTATTTCTGTTGGGAAGCATTAAACACGGAGATAAAATCTGTGTGAAGCCCCCCCAAAGGCAGAGCTGCTGTGGCAGCCCTGGTGTGACCAAACCTGCTCAGCCCAGCATCTCTGCAGGTGCTCCAGGCTCCAATGTGGGACACAGCAATTTCTTTTCCGAGGGATTTGGTTTCTTTTCCTCCCTAATTAAAATAATTAAATGGTATTTAATTGTAAGCCTTCATCTGAGTCTTTGTTCCGTGTCATTAAGTGATTTGTTTGGATTATCACACTCGTTCCCACCTTGTGGAGCAGGAGCAGCCCTGCTCTGGATTCCAGCACACCACAGAGCTGCTGGGCAGAGCAGTTCCCTGACAGCGAGTGCAGATGTGGGGATTGCCCGGGGCTGCTGGCACAGCCTGCCCCTGTGGCACCCCAGTGCTCTGGCCGCTGGGGCCTGAGCTGCACCCCACAGCTTTTGGGGTTGGTTTATTGTGAGTTTGCTCTGTCTGCAAGCCCCTGATGCCCTCAGGGCAGCCCCCAGCTCCTCTGCCGCCCCTGCCATGGCAGGGACCCCTTCCCCTGCCCCAGGCTGTCCAGCCCTGCCCCACCTGGCCCGGGGCAACCCCTGGGATGGGGCAGCCACAGCTGCTCTGGGCACTCGGAGCCTCAGCACCCTCACAGGGAATCATTTGTTCATCATATCTCATCTAAACCTACTCTTTTTCAGTTTGTAGCCATTCCCCCTTGTCCTGTCACTACATGTTCTTGTAAATTTTATCCCCATGAAGAGAACCACGCTTTAGAATTCAGCATCAGCATGGATGATGGCTTCACCAGTGAGCAAGTAGCCCAATAAAGACCTGGCTGTTGTTGCATTGGTAACAGAGCACAACGAGAGGGGTCTGGAAATGAGCTTTTGTACAGGTCTGATTTCAGTACACCTTGAAAAACCCCTTCTACAACAGCAAAGAGTTTTCAGCAAGAACGAAACGAATTTTTAAAATGAATTCTGGCATTTAAAAAATTTCCTTAAAAGTTCTCCTTTTGGACCATTATTTGTATATCATGTTACACAAGCTTGCAGTTCTCAATTTGTAAATAAATTACTTTGTTGTGTGCTCACAGGAAGGGTCCTTTGGCATCCTGGTGCATTCCAGTGGATCCCACCTCTCTCCCTCGTGGTTCCCCCCTGTTTTCCTGTGCTGTGAGCCAAGCCATCCGTGGGGATGCCACCATCTCCCTCACACGTGTTGCTGCTTTTCAGGTTGGAGTTGCGGCTAAAGGAGGGGAAAAAAAATCATCCCTGCATTTATATACATAGTTCTTTCTGCTGCTTTAGAGGATCAGGGTTTTTTCAGGACTCACGTTGTGTTTTGAAAAGATGAGGCTGAAGCACCTGCTGAAGGCTCAGAAGGAGCTCAGGGCTCCCAGCAAGCCTGCTGGAATCAAGAATAGCTTAAATGATGGAGTCAGGGTTAGAGACAAAGACAATTTTCCATGCAGTCTGTCCAAGTTCTTTGCAGGAAAAAGGAAAATGATAATTCTAGGTTTTTATCTCCCTGGTTGATTGGCTGTTCCTCCTGAAAAAGTTCTGGCACTGAGTGGCTGTGGCTTGTTTGCTCCCCAGGACCTCAAGGATCAGGTTTTTGGATGCTTATTTCACATTTGCTGCACCTGCGCTGCTGCTTTCTGCTGCTCGTGGAGCACCTCTCCAGCCAAGATGTGTTTAAGGGATTATTGATGGAGCTCTGGTGACCTTTCCTGTGGTTTGCTGATGTGTGTTTATCTGGCTGAGAAATGGAGCCAGTATTGGATTCCCCCCATCTCTTCCGCCATGGATCAGAGTCATGGGATGGTTTGGGAGGGACCTTAAAAAAATCCCACCCAGTGCCACCCCATCCATGGCAGGGACACCTTCCCCTGTCCCAGGTGCTCCAGCCCCAGTGTCCAACCTGGCCTGGGCACTGCCAGAGATCCAGGGGCAGCCACAGCTGCTCTGGCAGGTGACACGCATGGAAATGGGTAAATCCAAGTGTAAAAAACTCTTTCCAATGGATCACGAACAAAGGCTGCTGGGGAAAGGACACGTCCTGATCCGCTCAGTCTCGTTCTGATCAGAGTTCATCTGCTGAGAAGGAGCTGAAAGATAAATGTCACAGGAGAAGTGCAACAACTCCCAGGGCTTTAAATGATCAAAGGCTCCCTTGAAAAGCCTGTTGTCAACTCTTGACGCCGTGTCACAGCTCTTTGTGTCAGTCCTGAAGGAAAAACAAAATAGAGCTGATTTTTGGAGATGCAAGCAGAATCGTCCATATCGAGTAGGTAGGAACACAGCTGCTTATTAGGAGGGTTTTTCCCCCCTAAAATGTCTTTTAACTGTCTGGTTACAGTGTTATGGCTGCAGGCAACACGGGATCTGCACATATTGCATTGCCTCTGGCTAGCAAATGTTTCTGGGGTTTGTAATATTTTAAGCAGGTAGCACGGAGCGAGGCTGCGAGTCAATCTGGCTACAACCAATCAATTATTCACACTGCACTTCCAGCAAAATCATTTAAAGGAAAACTCTCTTGCCAGTCACTAACAGGCGTGCAGACAAAGAAATAATGTCTATAGCAAAAATAAGCAGCTTACAGTGTGATTGCCAATAAAAAAATCAAACCTAGCTTGCTAGAAAGAACTCCACCTGCTTGCTAAAAAATCTGTCAATTGAATATGTTTTTAATAAGGCGATGGATTTGATGACTCAGAGCTGGGGCTTGGAAGGAGTTTGAGTTTCAGCTGACCCAGACTCTGAGTTTGGCCAAGGTAAGCATTTTGCCATGTCCAGAGTGGGCTTGGGAAAAATGCTGTTCCTGTGGAGGGTCCCACAGCCAGCCCTGCCCCAGGGCCTTTGGGCTGGGAGGGACCTTGGAGCCCCTTCACTCACCCTGCTGCCATGGGCAGGTCCCCTCCGCCCCAAACCCCTCTGGGCTCTGTGCTCTTCATTTATTAAAAAAATATGGAAATTGAGCTAGTACCGATATCCAACTGTGATGGACAAAAACTTTCTAACAGTTTGGAGTTATAAAGTGTGTGCTTATTGTGGGATAGCTCCCAAATACACACTGTGATTTACAGGTGATTCCAGAGCCCTTTTATCTGTACAAGTATTGAATACCCAAAATACAAATACATATTCATAACTTTGGTACATCCCATTCCCGATATGGATATTGATCCGGTGCCAATATCCAAAAACTCTCTAATAGTTTAGAGCTATAAAGTGTGTGTTTATTGTGGGATAGCTCCCAAATACACACTGTGATTTACAGGTGATTCCAGAGCCCTTTTATCTGTACAAGTATTGAATACCCAAAAGACAATTACATACTCATAACTTTGGTAATTAGTTCAAAAGCTATTAAGCATGTGTAGTTTGTTCCTCAAAATCAGTCGGTGGTCCCTTTCATGGGGAGGGGTCCCAAAATGAGGAAATAAATGAAGTCTTCCTCCTTCTGAACTTTCGACATTTCCAATGCAAATATGACAAATGAACCCATTGGTAGAACTCCCATTCCCCATCTTCAATTGGTTTCAGAACAGAGGAGGCCTACAATTGTCTTCAGTTCCTACAAGCTATTGATCAGTTTCTATATTCTTCATGAGAAACCCAGCTAACCAAACATTGTGCTGACAAGCAATCAATTATTAGTTAACTACAAACTCTTAACTTCATCAAGGCTTACCCATTTATTTTAATTAACTCCAATAAAGCTTATCTCTAACTAAAATCTTAGCTCCTCGAAAATCTCTAAATTCCTTGAAGTTTATGTCTCACTTTTTATTGAGGTATATGTAATTAATCTCTTCTATGCTGTTTTCCCTGGTGTAGCTGCAGATTTTCTCTCTTTGCATGGGTTCTGCGAAGATTCTCTGCATTCCCCAAAGGAATGTGATCCCTGTGCTGTTCCTGGGAAGGGCTCTCCTGCCACTGGTGGAAATACCCAAATACAGGGAGGGGTTTGCCCAAAGCAGCCAAGATTTGTGTGGGACTGTAGCCAGGAGGGATCCCTGATCCCCAGGGGTTATTTGTGGGGTCAGAGATAAAATTACAGGTCCATATTTCAGATATAATTACAAAAAATATATATAATTACGGTTCCTTTCACTTTGTTTATTGGATATTCTTACAATGAAAATACCATCAGTCAAAGTGCTGAACTGAATATGGATTTGGGCTTAATTCCCCTGGTTTTGGTTTTCCCTCACTGAGATCCCTCCTGAGTGAGGTGGTTCATAGTTTTACAGAAGAATCACTCCATCCTTTCCCAGCTTTTCCTGAAACAACCAAAATCACCGGATCAGATTCTTTATTACCTTTTTCTTTTAGTGAAACCTTTTTTCCTGTGTAAGTTCTCCACTGAAAGAAAGGGAATAACTTGTCATTTAGTTTAATAAAGGATGGATTTATTTTCTGCCACTTAATCACGTTTGGAGCACGCGTCGATGTCAAAGATCAAAATCTTTCAGGAGCTCGAGGGGGGAGAATAATCCATTTTGAACTTCAGCTGTCAAACACTCCTACCCTGTGGGCCCTGGGAGGCTCCTGCCGTGTGAATTTGATGGAACCCGAGTGGCACCTGGGACAGGCAGGAGCAGCCTCCCCTGGCTCCAGGCGTTGGGCATTGATCCCTGCAGGCTCAGGGGCTGGTTTCCGAGTTCTGGCCTTCAGCAAACAGCCTCACCTCTTCTGCAACAGCAAAACATTCCCTTAGTGCCAGCCAACACTAACCAAAGGGAGAGGCGAACTTCAGCAATAGTTTTTTATTTTTTATAGTGGGTTTTTTTTGTCTTTAGACGCCTCATGCAAGACAAGAAAAGGACAGCTGGAGCATAAAGCCAGCAGAAGATAATGTTGGCAGTGTGGAAGAAAACCCTATTCACAGGTTCATAATGCAGCCCTGTCAATGAGATTGGAGCCAAAACCCCTCATTCAGGTGCTGAGCAAAATGAAATAGCTAAAGCAGTGCTTGTGCTGGCAGCTGATAACCTGCAGCAAGCGGGGCTGGGCAGGAGGGATGGCACTGCACTGACCATCTGGGGCTCTGTGCTTGGTGCCACTGTGACCCCAGGGTGACACACAGGGCGTGTGGCCTCGCCCTCCCAACTGCTCCAGACTTTTTTTACTTAAATTATTACTTTTTTTTTTTTCCATAGATGCCATTAAAATTTGCAACAATCTTCATCAAAATGTCAGTTTTTGCTAGAAATCATTTTCCCTAAAAGGGCAAGCCACCTCTATTTCATGTTGGAGCTGCCTTGTGCTCATGTAAATCGTTCCCATTGATTTACCCTCTGCGTTTCTTGGAAAAAGAGATTTTATTTTCTGAGTCTCTGTAACCCCGGCTGCTGGGCAGCGTGGCTGGGTTTATATTTCATAAATATACTGCAGGGATTATTTTGTGCTAAGGGTCAGCTACATATCCACAAATGGCAGATTTAAATGTCTCAAACGTGGCTGAGATTTATCCAGCTGAAATATTAAACAGCTAAATTTCAGCTTTTAGCTGGAATAATGGGGAAAATCAGAGGCCTGGGCTTTTGCTGGCCATAAACATCAGTGAGACCTTTTCTTCTCGTTTCCTGTTGCTTTGCTTTGGTATTTATATTTGCCTTTTTTAAAGTAGTGCAGCACCCTATATTAAGGGTTGACAACTTAATTATACGTGATTGATCTGCTTATTTTGAGTGAGTTGTTAGCAGAATGCAAATGGCAGGCGTTGTTCTTTCCCTGTGTTTGCTGTCTGTGGGGAGGGGCAGGGGAGGAGGGTGCACAGGCTCCTGCAGGGACAGCCAGCCCAGAGTGCCACTCAGGGGACATCTGGGTGGGAAAGCCCTTTGGGAGCATCCTGTGACCCAGCCCACAGCAACCCTGCCTTTCCATGAATCCCCGTTTATGGGCACCTGGACCTTTCAGCTGGGGCTGGTGAGCACAGGGGCTGCCCATGGAGCATCTCCCACCTGAGCTGCAGTGTCAGCACTGCCCAGGGCTGTGGCTGAGGCACAGGAGCCCCTCAGAGAGCCCAGGGCCCAGCTGGGCTCCTCTGGCAGCTCCTGCCTGACTGGGCAGTCTGGAGGGGAGCAGGGCTTGGGGCTGCCCAGCTCTGCCCAGGGCAGTGGCCCCAGGCTGGGCACATCCGCTGCCCTGCCAAGGGGATTTGGGAGCTCTCCCTGCCAAGGGGATTTAGGATTGCCCAGCGCTGCCCAGGGCAGTGGCACCAGGCTGCGCACATCCGCTGCCCTGCCAAGGGGATTTGGGAGCTCTCCCTGCCAAGGGGATTTAGGATTGCCCAGCGCTGCCCAGGGCAGTGGCACCAGGCTGGGCATATCCCCTGCCCTGCCTGCCAGGGCTCTCCCTGCCAAGGGGATTTAGGATTGCCCAGCTCTGCCCGGGGCAGTGGCACCGGGCTGGGCACATCCGCTGCCCTGCCAAGGGGATTTGGGAGTTCTCCCTGCCAAGGGGATTTAGGATTGCCCAGCTCTGCCCGGGGCAGTGGCACCGGGCTGGGCACATCCGCTGCCCTGCCAAGGGGATTTGGGAGCGCTCCCTGCCAAGGAGATTTAGGACTGCCCAGCCCTGCCCAGGGCAGTGGCACCAAGGAAGGGTTTGTGGCTGTCCCAGGGCCCTGGTGCTGCCTGCTGCCCCTCTGCACCCAGGGTGCCCCAGAGGCTCTGCCAGCTGCCAGTGACACATCAGGGAGACGTCTTGTTCCAAACTGCTGGGACTAATTGCTAGCAAATGATGGGAATTTGAGCATCAGGTCCCAGTTCCTGCTCGGGGCAGGCCCGCTTCCCAGCACTCTGCTGGGGTTTGCTCCCTGGAGAGGTCAAACACTGCTGGCAATCCTTGCACTTGCTCATTCTTGTGCACAGATAAACCACAGCTGGCTCTGGGGTTTCAATTAAGGGTTGAAATTATCTCTCAGATTACTTCAAATCATCTCTCTTGCGTTGTTTAAAATGTTTTTTCCTTGTTGATGTGTCAGACACAAACATTTCAGCCTTGTGCACGTTCACCAGTAGATCATCTCTGCCTATACACCCAAAAGTTACATTGCTGCTTCAGGTGTATCAAGACTGTTCGTTTTATTGCTTTATTATTTGCTTGATTGTTTTTTATTGCTTTATTCTTGATTAGACTTAGTTTGGACTCGATTCTGGACTCAGCACACCTGCCTATCAGAGTTGACTCTTTGTGCTGGAAATTCTGTCCTGGTGCTTTCAGAATCTCTGGCCATGCAAGCCAGGAGCTCTTTCTGAGAGCCAAGCAGGTGAAGTGAGTGCTGAATATGAGTCTCCCTTCTCACTTAAATCTTAAATCTCTGGTTAAAAACCCCGAGGTGCTGCTGCTCCAATGTGTGCCTGTGCAGGTGGGACCTGCAGCTCTGAGTGCTGGGCCATGGCAGGGGGGCTTGGACTGAAAACAGACACCAAAAACTGGAAAAACATACATTATGATGGCACAGACTGCTTCGAGTGCTGAAAAATCTGCCTTGGCAATTGCAAGCTTAAAGGGAAGGTGAAGTGTTGATTATTGCCCACCAGGACCTCTGTGGAAAGATTTCTGTGGGCATCACAGCTCCTGGTGGGAAGGTGTGACAGGAGCAGGCCAGCAGACATCCCAGAAAGTTTTGGGCATGTCACTCATGTGGGCCATGTCACACCTACCTAGGGACATCTCAGACTCTCAGACACAGCTGTTTTTGAATTATTTAAAATGCAGATTGAATGTCCTTGTTGGCCACAGCCTGTGACTCAGCATTTCAGGACTGAATTCTGGTGGCTGATAAGGGACAAGCTCGTGGTGCACCATTTCTCTGCAGTGGGGCACTAATGGAGCGTCTCTGGGTCCTTAATTTCATCATGTGATAGCAGCAAATTCTCATTTAGACCTTTATCTTTGTGTCCAGCCCGACTGGGGTCAGCCAGGGGCTGCAGAGCTCTTTGGGGTGGGTGGGCACAAAACCACAGTCAGGGCTGGGGCCAGCAGCCTCACTGCCTTAGAGAACAGGGGTAAAGACCTGCTGGATTGTCATAAATAGACTTGTGCTTGATGCAAAATGTATTTTCATGCTAAGGTCAGGCATTTCATTGGTAATTCAGTGTGAAAAAAGAGTAATTTAAAAAATTCTAGGTAAGTCACCAGATGTTTGCTTTTGGGGCAATAATATCTGACTGACTCATTTAATGTTGTCTGATTTGGATTAGTATTTAAGAATGTGCAAATGAGCATTCCCTGGGCAGGGCTTAGAGCTGATCTTTGGGCAGGTTTTGGAATACTTAAAAATCAGATTTGTGAGTGGGTTTTGGAAGGTTTCTCTTCCAAATGTAGCCTTGGAACCAGATCACTCTGTCTCTGCCACCCCCGGTCGTGGTCTCTGCTGCACGGGAAGGAGAATTGCTCAGGCTGAGTCTCTCCAGTGAGTGCATGGATGTGTCTGTGTGTGCACAGACACTTCATGTCCCAGAAACCACGAGTGTGTGCAGCAGCAAGGTGTGCTTCCCTGAGCAGCTGAGCTTATTTTAGAAATCCATCATCTCCCGGCGGACTGAGGGTCATCTCGTGCAGTTATTCAATTTATTTGACAGGTACAGGCTCTTTTTCAAATGCCACTCCGGGGATGGAGTGGGAATATTCAAACCCCGAGCTGCATGGTGTTGCTCTGAGATGGGGGAGATAAATCACATTCTGAAGTGGTTAGTTTGTGTTTTTCCTGCTGTTTCACCTCCTCTCGCACAAACCTTTCTGTGTTTGGGAGGATAATTGGTCTGTGATAATGTGACTGTGAAAATCCATTTCTGTCCTTGACCAGGAGCATGGCTGAAGCTGACTTTATTTTCATTTATTCACCCCTTTTCACTAATAATGGCCAAGCTTGGGGGCCCTTGTGGCTCTGCACAGCTCCTGCCAGGAGGGCACAGCCAGGGAGGAGTCAGGGAACAGGGACAGGAGGAGAGGGAACGGCCCCAAGTTCTGTCAGGGGAGAATTGGGCTGGACATCAGCAGGAATTTCCCCATGGAAAGGGTGGTCCATGGAAAGGCACTGGAACTGCCCAGGGAGGGTTGCAGTGCCCATCCTGGGGGCGCCACTCAGAGCCCTGGGCTGGGGACAGGGTGGGCACTGGGCACAGCTTGGTGTCAGTGGTCCTGGAGGGCTTTCCCAGCCTCACTGCTCCTGGGATCCTGACTGCATTCTCATTTTTGGCTCAGAAGTGCAGGTGCCTTTTCTCTCCCCAGCCCAGAGCAGCAGAGCTGGATTTTCGGAGCAGCGATGAACCTCTCTGCTGCTGCTCTCTGCCCAGCACTCAGCGCTTCCCCAGCCCCTGCGGTTAGTCAAAGGAAATGACTGATATGCAAATGTTGTTTCCTACAAACTCCAGCAGGGCTGTGATTCCAGCATCAATTATGGAAGTGCTATAAGGCACGGCTTTGCAGCATCGCTCTGAGAGTTACAAAGGCACTGTCTGGAGATTCCTCAGGTTTTTAATCTCAGCACCCTAGGAGGAAACATGCAGTCCACACAGCCTCCCCACCTGGTATTTTATTAATGAGATTAAATGAGTAAGTAAATTATACATGTAAATCAAACAGAAAACAGAATGGGATAATATGAAGTCAGCACATTAATCAATTTATCAGCTTGGTTTGTTTGATGTGCTGTGATCAGCGATCTTTGTATCCTCCAACCACTCTGCTGCATACCAAAAATAAAGGGCAAAGCCCCCTCACCCCCTTTAAAACCTCCCTTCACATCATGCAGACATTCCAGAACCATCTGGACGTGGTCCTGTGCTCTGGGGTGAGCTGGGACCACTGTGGGCACTTCCAGCCTCAGCCATCCTGGGATTCTGGGATTTGATTGGGGCAAGGTCTCAATGTTCCAGGAAATTGTGTTCTCTTTAGGGTGCTTTAAAAGGGAAAAACCCAGGGGTGCTATGACAACGTGCTGGAGGTGACATTGTCCCTAGGGCAGGCATGTGTCACAGCCCAGGGCAGAAAATATTCTTGTTTTCAGTTGTATTGCTGGCTGTGGAATCGGGCTGGGATGCCCTGGGGGCAGTGCTGAGGGCAGGGGAGGCTGGGCCTGGCTTTGCTGCTGCCCTGCCTGCCTCAGCCAGCCCTGTCCCCTCCTCCTGCCCAGGGGCATGTGGGATGCTGCAGGACAATCCCCGGTGGATAAATGAAACCCTGCCGGGCTGCTGAGCTGGGATTCACACATTGCTCACGCTCGTAAAGCTCTGACACTACGCTCCTGCCTGTCCACAAACTGGCTGCACGAGGGATCCCCACCCGGACACTGCAAATGTGGAATGTCTTGGTTAGGAGGTTATTTAAAATCCACCCGTTTTGGTAAGGATTGTTTGCATCTCTCCGGGCTGAAAGCCACTGGAGGAACCACTGTGGTTGGTTTGTAAGTGTGGGATGCACTGCATGTAAAACCAAGGGCGGGTCGGGGTGCCAGGGCGGTCAGGCTGTGCTCCAGGGAACAGGGACAGGAGGAGAGGGAATGGCCTGGAGGAAGGATGAGGGTGGACAT
>NW_005054529.1:476119-477154 GCF_000277835.1 Geospiza fortis
CCCATGGAAAGGGTGGTCAGGCACTGGAACTGCCCTGGGAGGTTTGCGGTGCCCATCCCTGGAGGTGTCCCGGGAATTCCTGGATGTGGCACTCAGAGCTCTGGGCAGGTGACAAGGTGGGCATGGGGCAGAGCTGGGACCCGCTGACCTTGGAGGGCTTTTCCAAGAGAAACAATTCTGTGATTCTTCGCTGAGCAAACTCCCTCCTTCTCGCTGGAGTGGGGGACTGCTGAGCAGTGAGCCCCCCGAGCTCCCAGCCCGGGGCTGTGTGCTGGTGCAGCTCCCAGCCCGGAACTCCCCGTGGATGTTTTCAAACCGCGCCCGCTCGCACCTCCTAAAATAGGGAGCGGTGGGCTGAGGGAGCTGACAGCACTCCCTGCCTTTGGCGCCAGTATTAGCGAGCTGCTGCCGTTTGGCAATTATTTTCATCCCGCTCCATATGGTGAAGAAACTGTTTTCATCCTCACATAGCAGTGAAGCCTTGCTGAGAGCCCCGCGCTGGGTGCACGGTGTCCCTGCTGCAGCCAAAGCCCTCCTGTGCTCCTGCCAGGCGCTGGCCTGGGCTCCAGGGGTGTTCTGGGTCAGGGCAGCGTGTCCGTGCTGCTCCTGGGGGGGAAAGCTGCTTTGGGAGGTGCTGCGGCAGCGCTGCTGGCCCTGAGGCCCCTGTCGAGGCTGAAGAGGGAATTGTTCACCATTTCTCCATGGAGAGGGTGGTTGAACGTTGGCAGGGGCTGCCCAGGGCAGTGCTGCACTCCTTGTCCTGGAAAGCGACCAAGGAATGCCTGCATGTGGCACTCTGGGCTGGTGACAGGCTGGGGAGCAGCCCCAGGCTGGACTCGCTGCTCTGGAGCTCTTTCCTCAGTGATTCTGTGAATTTGGGCTTCCCCTGAGGTGTGCTGAGCCTTGCTGCTCAGAAGGAGCTGTCTGCCCGGGCACGGCTGGGTGCCACCATGGAGGGGCCCAAAGGCCACGTGCACGTGGCACTGGGGACGTGGGGCAGTGTGGCCCTGGGGACGTGGGGCAGTGTGGCACTGG
>NW_005054529.1:477317-481728 GCF_000277835.1 Geospiza fortis
CCCAAAGGCCAGGTGCGTGTGGCACTGGGGACGTGGGGCAGTGTGGCCGTGGCAGTGCTGGGGTGTGGGCTCCATGGTCTCAGGGTTTCCCACCCTGAGGATGTGAGCGATGGGCACGAGGTAGGAGCAGCTCTGCCTCCGGCTTTCAGCACAGGGCACGTGGCACCAGTGCCGTCCTCCCAGGCAGGACAGAGCACGGTGACATTCCCAGGGCTGGAGCACAGCAATTAGAGCCTGTGCTTTATAAACAGGCACCCTGGGCCTGCTCCTCCTTTGAGAGCTCCTCGTTATCCGTGTGCTCTGTCTGTGCCTCCTGCGGGCTGAGCTGCTCTGCAGCCTTGTTCTGTCGCTCTGAAACCTCGAACCAGGCCCCTCAGATCTGTGCCAGGGATGGGCTGGTTCTGTCATTCTGAAACCTCAAACCAGGCCCCTCAGATCTGTGCCAGGGATGGGCTGGTTCTGTCATTCTGAAACCTCAAACCAGACCCCTCAGATCTGTGCCAGGGATGGGCTGGTTCTGTCACTCTGAAACCTCGAACCAGGCCCCTCTGATCTGCCAGGGAGGAGCTGATCCTGAGCTGGGAGAATCCCTGCTTACAGCTGGAGCTGCCAGCCTGGATGGGAGCGCAGCAGGGCTCCCCTGGGTTTGGGAGTATGGAAATAATTCCCTATTTCACTGCACACATGGTTGTGTCATAGATTATGCAGAAAATGGAAAGTGCATTTTATGGAGATTTTGGCATTTGCTTTCAATCCTATTAGCAAAAACCCCACCTTTGTGTCAGGAACGCTGAAGTCATTGGTGACAGAGACACTTAAAAGGAAATTTCTGTTGATTCCAATGCTTGACAAAATCACTATTTTCATTTTTCACATGTAAGAGATTTAAATAATAATAAGGAATAAGAAAAAGGAGACAGATAAAAACTTTCCTTTTAAAATGTCAGGGTGCTGGGTCTGTGTTTTCTAAGCTTTACCCTTTGACTTATCTGCACCTTCCACCCTTTCCCAAATGGGATTTTCAGGGAGTGCCTTTTGAAAAGCCTTTTCAGGCTCTCACTGATGATCCAGTGGGATTGGTCTGGGCGAGATCTTTCCCATAACTTCTGCAGAACCACCAGAAGCTGACACATTATTAGGGTGCCCTGGGTTGTTTGTGTAAATTTTGGGCAGCTTGAGACTCTTCAGAAGAACACTGAGCACTGGCCAGGTGCCCCTTGGAAGGGTTTGTGCTGCAGCACAGGAGGAAAGTGTTGTCCTCATTTCTGTGGTATTGTTGCTCCAGGAGAAAAAACAGAATGCAGCTGTATTAGAGATTATTACCTGAGAGTTCCTAGGCCAGTTGGAATTATTACCTTTTTTCTTCCCTCAAAGATATTAAAATAATATTTAAAAACTAGTTTTACCTCCAGGAGCACTTTATTGATTTCCTCTACGATTCTACTGCTCTTTGGTCATTGTGGAAACATTTAAACCTCCCAAAGTTTCTGTGAATTTGGACGTAAGCCACAACTCTTCAAATTCTGTGTAGTGTGGGTTTTTTGGATTTTTTTTGTTGTTGTTGTTGTTGCTGTGTCCCTTCCTTGTCCTGTCACCTCATCTGGGACCTCAAAGCCCAGGCAGGGACAGTGTGTGGTGCTGTGTCCTGGTGGGATGGACATTGTCCTGGCAGGATGGACACTGTGTCGGTGGCATGGACACTGTCCTGGCAGGATGGACACTGTGTCCTGGCGGGATGGACACTGTGTCCTGGCGGGATGGACATTGTCCTGGCAGGATGGACACTGTGTGCGGGCAGGATGGCCACTGTGTCCTGGCAGGATGGACACTGTGTCCTGGCAGGATGGACACTGTGTCCTGGCAGGATGGACACTGTGTCCTGGCAGGATGGACACTGTGTCCTGGCAGGATGGACACTGTGTCCTGGCGGGATGGACACTGTGTCCTGGCGGGATGGACATTGTCCTGGCAGGATGGACATTGTCCTGGCGGGATGGACACTGTCCTGGCGGGATGGACTGGACACTGTCCTGGTGGGATGGACACTGTCCCAGTGCTCAGTGCAGTGTCCTGGCAGGAAGGGCTCTGGGACCACTGCTCTGCTCCCAGCCCAGCTCATCACACACATGCACACTGCCTCTGTTCCTGTGCTCTGTTCCCCTGTGCCATGCTGGCTCTGGGACACAGACCCAAAGCACTGATTCTCCTGAGTTTATTTTAGTCATCCGACTCCCATCTTGTGTCGCCAGCGGGAGGGAACGGGTGCAGGAGAGTTAAACACACAGAAGGAAACGAAGCAAAAAGCCAAGTGTGAAGTCTGGGAATCAGTCTTGAGTATTTGTGCAAACTGTTGAACGAATACTTGCAAACAACAACTAAATTTAGCTTTTTGAAATGGTTCTAAACAAAAACATGCAGCTGAATTACAGGGAATTATCATATGGCGTTAGCAGGGCTGGGTTGGAGGGACCTGGTGCTAAACCAGCCGAATGCAGTCGGGGGAGCTGCAGGTGCCCGTCTGCCCAGGGGGAGTGCTCACTTGGCAGCCCTGTGCCCAGATGGCCAAAGGCCAGGGGCAGCCTGGCACGCGGCAGCAGCACTGGGTCTGTCCCCCCGTGCTGGGGCACCTCCAGTGCACTGGGCTCAGTGGGCTGGGAGGGCTGCTCCAACCTCAGGCATTCTGTGAAATACTTGTTCTATGTGTGCACACAGCTGGTGGGAGATTTTTCCTCTTTTATTCTTTTCTTTTCCCCCCCTACAATTCTCCCTGGCCTTGGGGAGGAGGTGGGGCAGATTCAGATGAAAGAATTCAGTCTCCAGACCAGCCCTGACTGGCACAACTGCTCTTGCCCCCTGACCTGCTCATTTTTCCATTGATCTACAAATAACATTAAAGGCAAGATATGAATCTAAAAATGAACAAAACAAAACAAAAAGCTTCATCTTTGCTATCGTTGATTGAGATTTATAGGATCTTTTGCAACGTGAATAAATGGTGCTGGGGAGAGATGCCTTTTGTCCTGCTCATTCAACGAGGAGCAAATGATTTGATTGTTTGTTAAGGTCAAGCTAGAGGAACATCATTGGACTCATTAAAGGTTCAGAGCTCTCCCTGAAATGAGATGTGCACGGTTATACCCTGCATGATCTGAGCACTGGGCGCACCAGAACACTCAAAGGGCTCCTCACACGTGACAGCTCTGTGAAGTTTGTCACAGCCAGGCCCCAAATCCCTGCTCTGGATGGGGTCTGCAGGGATCTGGGGTTTGCTCTGGATGGGATTTGCCCAGAGATCAGAGCGGTGTTCCCCCACAGTCTGTGCAAGAGCACAGACGGGCTCAAGCATTCGTAAAGAAGCGGATGCCCTTGGCAGGTGTGTGATGAGCTGTTCCAGCTGTGCAGGTCTGGTGGAGGAAGGACCATGTTCCACTCAGGATTTCTGCTCTGCGAGGCCAGAGTCCACTCTGAGGGATCAGAGCTCTCGTGGGGTGCACCCCCTTTTTGTTAAAGAGCTGTTATGTAAATAGAATTATCTCATTTGGGTGCATCCCACAGTGGGATGGAAGGAGGAGCAGAAAGCCTTGAGGAGCAGCTGTGGGGGTGCTCCCCTTGGGTTGTCACCACACGCCCTTGTCACAGCCCTTGTCTGGGTTCCTGAAGCGCTTCAGGACCCTTCCCCTTGCAGCTGCCTGCTGTGGGATGGGTCTGGTTGTTCCCTGGAGAGGCTCTGGCTCTGGAGAGGCCCAGGGGGAGGTGAATGTGAATCTCTGAGTGGTGGGTGGTGGTGGCAGGCTGAGGGGTGGGACAGCTCCGCCTCTGTGAACACCTCAGTGTGGGTGAGGGCACCTGATGTCCTGTGCCCAGCCAGTTCCAATTGCATGCAGCGTTCCCAGCGATATTTTGGCACTTGGTGCTCCACTGGTGCCAGTGAGAAGCTCCTGCTGCCACGTTCTGAGGGCTGTGGCAGGTGCCCCTGTGGCACGGGGTGTGTCACTGGGCACTTGTGTGTGCTCTAAAAGGCGCTCTGTGCCCTCCCCAGCCACCCTGCGGGAGCCAGCCCCGCTCTCCCCCTCTCCTTCCTCACCAAGGAAGCTCTGCAGCCTCGCTGCTGCAGGAGAAAGGGAAGAATTCCCTTTTGTGCACGCTCGGATTTCTTCTGGCAGCTGGAAGCATCTAATGGGATGTGGTAATGGAGGGAGCAGCTTCCAGGAACGGGGATGGGGCTTCCCGAAAGAGCGAGCGGCAGAAGCTGCCTGATTATTACAGATCTGCTTTAACTGGAACGTTCTGCTCCCCGCTCCCTCTGATGCAAACTGTGGGCAGGGGAGGAGGGCACACAGAGCCCTGGCAGGGGATGAAAGGGAGATGGGCAGGGACAGTGGCACACGGGACAACTGGGGCATTGTGTGGG
>NW_005054529.1:481767-482696 GCF_000277835.1 Geospiza fortis
TTCCTGCAATTCCTGTTCCACAGCAGCCCTTATGCAACCTCTCTGGAGCTCCAGAGAGAGGAATTCCTGCAGGGACGGGGCTGAGCGGGCAGGGTACACCGGGGGTCTGCTGTCAATGCTGACCCTGGGCAGGGCCCAGCCTGGAACGTTTGACCTGGGAAGGGGACAGAGGGCAAACAAAGGCAGCAAACAGAACAGAACTCCCTGCTCTGTGTGCCTGCCACAGCCTGCCAGGGCTTTGTGTGTGCTGGGGAAGACCCCAGGGGAAAAGAGGCTGCTCGTTCCTGTCTGCAGTGAGTTTGGCTGCCAGGGGGTTTTGTGCTTTTCTGAAGGGCTCGGCGTGTCCCAGTAGAGTTTTGGAAATAATCTGTCAGTGGATTTATGTTCCTTGGGGAAAGGCTCTTGGCGGCCTGCTGGAATCTGTGAGGCAGGGTCTCCAGATGCCCTCCCTGCTGGAATCCTGGGGAGAAATGTGGGTGGTTTGTCCCTCCTTGGTGTGAAGGTCTCTGGCTGTCCCAGGTAGAATTTTGGGAAATAATCTGCCAATGGATTTTTGCTCCTCAGCAAAGGCTTCTCAATATCCTGGAAGAATATTTCAGTGGGTTTTAGGTCCTTGGCAAAGGTCTCTAGATGACCTGGTAGAATTCTGGGAAATAACAGAGCAGTGGGTTTTAGCTCCTTGGTGAAGATCTCTCAATGTCTTAGGGCAATTTTAGGAAATAATCTGGTGGTGATTTTTCTTTCTCCTTGGTAAAGGTCTCTGGCTTCCCTGGTAGAATTTGGAGAAATAACCTGTCAGTGGTTTATTTGCTCTTTGGTGAAGGTCTGTAGCCTAGAATCTTTTTTTCTAGGTAGAGTATTAGGAAATGGAAGTACCAGAGTGGGCAACGCTCCGTTCCAGAAAGGTCTGGAGCTTCCAGCAGGTCCCA
>NW_005054529.1:483457-485266 GCF_000277835.1 Geospiza fortis
CCCTGCGCGCCGGCCCCCCCGCCGGCTCCCGGCGCGGATTCGTTCCGCGGTTTGCCCTTTTCCACTCTATTGAGAAGCCCCGGCTGTTGCTGGAAGTTTAGGAACGGGTTGTTGTGGTGAAATGATGCAGTTTTGGCTTCCGGGGCTCTGCAGAGCGAGCAGCGCGGGGCTGTGGCAGGGAGAGGACGATTAAACCCTGCCAGGAGCATTACCATCGGCATTATTTATTTTGATACATAGTTCTAGATTTCCCAACGATTGGAGCGCTGGCTCCCTGCCACGAGGAGATTTTGTGCTTCCCGTGGCTCTGTTCCTGCCTGTCCTAATGGACCCTGTGCTCCCGGATCTCCTGTCTCTTGACTGGAGCAAAATTTGTTTACCGGCACTCAGGCACCACAATCTACCCGAACCTTTCCTTCTGGTTTGTGTTCAGCAATCCTCTGCCTTCATATAATTATCCCCCAGCCCCCACTCCAACTTTTTATCGGTGTGTTGTACTTTGCCTTGATCCTACCACAGTTCAAACCCCCATTTTCTCCTTCTCTGGAATATGGTTGAAGCTCCTGGCTGGTGAGAAATCTGATTTGATTAGCTGCATTTCTCAGCTATGAAGTCTCTGGCTGTATTGTTTTTTGCTGGGCTGCCACGGAAATCTCCAGGTTACAATGCATTTTATCCATAAGCATTTTTAATGATCCAACAGTCTGCTGTAAAATGCTGCGTGAGGGATTTTCAGTAGGGATTTGGAAGCGGTTTTAGGCTGCTCCTGTTGTAGTAGCTCCTGAAAATACAGTAGATGTCTATGTAGGGCAGCTGACAAGTGGTTTTTATGTGTACCTCAATTATCCTCTGTATTCTGAGACGCGCTCAGGTCCTCGTGCTTTCTGTGGCGCAAAGGGAGAACCCAAGGAAATAATAATTACAAAGTGGTTTATTTGTGCCGGTGCAGGGAAAGTAACTCGCTGGGTTTACAGGCTGTTGAGGCACACTCAGGCACTATAGAACTCTGTTAGTACGTTCCAAACTGCCTGGTGGAGGACGGGTGCGATCGCTCCCAAGGCGGGCTCGGCTGGAGCCCGTCCCGGCTGCCAGGCCTGTCTGCCGCTCGCTGCTGGCTCACACAAACGAGACGGAGCTCGGGCTGGGAGCATCGCTGGGGTCTCGCCGGGGAGGGCCGGGGTGCGTTTTGTGGCGGGGCTGCTGCAGGGAGCCCCAGCAGCGCTGCTGAGCCCCGAGCGGGGCGGTGGGATGCGGGAATGTCTGTGCGGCGGTGGGATGCTGGAATTCTGTGCTGTGGAGCGGTGCGATGCTGGAATATCTGTGCTGAGGAGCGGTGGGATGCTGGAATATCTGTGCTGTGGAGCGGTGTGACGCTGGAGTGTTTGTGCTGCAGCTGGGTCTGCTCCTAGTGTCCTCTGACCATCTCCTCTCGTCCCTATGCCTCCTGACCAGCTCCTCTCGTTCCCTGTGCCCCCTGCCCATCTCCTCTCATTCCCGTGCCTCCTGACCATCTCCTCTCGCTCCGTGCCCTCGGCAGGCTCGCTTTAATCGGGGTTATTCTGCTTCGAGCTGGTGACCCGAGAGGGGAAATGCGGGCTCGCGGCGTGAGCAGCGCCCCAGGCTCTCCCGCCCTCACCTCTGCTCCTCTGGGCGTCCCTGGCTGCAGGTGCTGTGAATGTACCTCAATGCGCATTAACGTGATTGCTCTAGCCGTTGGGTTATCGGCAGTGGGCTCTGGTTTGGACTCCAGCGGGCTGGAAAAGCCATTCGGGGGCTGCAGGAGGAGTTCGCTCCCCGCAGCCCCGGAGT
>NW_005054529.1:485580-489870 GCF_000277835.1 Geospiza fortis
CACATCTGGCCGTGCCCCGAGGGTGAGAGCACAGGGCACCACGGGGCTGCCGCTGGGACCGGGACAAACTTCCACCCCAGAGTCTCGTTCTGTGCTGATGTGCCGGGGGAGAAGGCACAGAGCCCCTCTGGGTGAGCCCAGGTCAGGCTGGGCTGGGTCCCGGCCCCAGCTCTCACACCGAGCTTCCATTGTCTGCCCGAAGATGGGCAGTAAAGGCTCCTGGGCTGCTGGCCTTCTCCAGGAGAAGCCTCCGTGTGCTAACACAGTAAAAAAGTTCAGCTCCCTCATTTTAAATGGTTAATTCACGTCTCAGTGCAATCAATCCCTTTGGATCGAGCACACAGAGCTTTCTTGAGGATCATCCCCCCCTGTCCCGGTGCTCCTGGAGCGCGGCTCCCTGGCTGCTGCTGCTGCTCAGCCAGACCCCAAGCCTCACCCATGGCCCTGGGGGCGGCTGCCCTCCCCACCCTGTGCCAGGCTGCGGTGGGGCCGGGTGGAGCCAGGCGGCACAGGGTGGGGATTGTCCCCAGGTGACACTGAGAGCTGGGACTGTCCCCTGGTGGCACAGGGTGGGGATTGTCCCCAGGTGACACTGAGAAACTGGGACTGTCCCCTGGTGCCCAGGTGGCACAGGGTGCTGGGATTGTCCTGTGGCCTCCCAGGCCAGCACTCCCAACAGCAGCAGTCCCAGAGCCCACGTGCCCCTTCCCGAGGCTCTGCCAGAAGAGAAGCTTTGCCAAGGGTGTCACTGGGCACCTGTTCTGGTACAGAAGCTCCTCAGCACAGGGATTTTAAAGAAAACCCCTCCTTAGCTGAGGAGCTGTGCCTGTGATGAGTTATTTCTGCAGCCTCAGTAATTAAAGCTGCTCCTTTTGTTTGGTTTCAATGGGTGATGGATCCCCACAGTCCCAACTGTTTGTGTCTGCTGGAGTTGGGAGAAATTCTGTCAGCAACGCCGTTGTTTTGCATGGCAGAATAATTTTGGGAAGCCGCTGATTTTCAGCAGTAGAATTCCATCCTGCTTCCTTTCTGCATTCTTCCCAGGCAGCTGGTTAAGATTTTATGAGAACACACGAGGAAGGAGAGCGAGTTCTGAAGCCGTGGTTTTATTAAAGAATAAATTGCTGCGTTGTGCACTGGTAGGAGTTCAGGAAGCAGGCTGGGCGTTCAGAACCAGAACCAGGCTTTGCTGTGATCCCCTGTCAGGAGAGGGATCACCCTGTGTTCATCACTCTGTGCTCCATCATTACCCTGTGCTCCATCCCCCCATGCTCCATCATCACCCTGTGCTCCATCACCATGTTCTCCATCCCCCTGTGCTCCACCACGCCATGCTCCATCATGACCCTGTTCTCCATCACCCTGTGCTCCACCACCCCGTGCTCCTGCACATCTGTCTCACTCACAGCACAAGAGGCAATTTTGGGAGAGGAGTGGTTTAGGAGAGGTGACAAATGCGGAGGAGACGGCAGGAACAGCCCTGTCACCTCCCATGTCACCTCCCGTGTCACCTCCCTCCCTGCCTGAGCAGGGCTGGATACCCAGGGCAAGCAGAGGTCCCCTCCAGCTGGGTCGGGGGCTGCTCCCCCCTTCCCAGGAGGTGGAAGGGGATGTGGGCAGGGCAGGGGGGAGCTCATCCGGGGCTGGCAGCAGGAGGCATTGGGAAAAGCAGGAATTCCCCTTTCCCCGTGCTGGAGCTGCCCCGGGCAGTGCCAGCAGTGCCTGCAGACCCCGCCTGCAGTTTGGAGCCCAGATCCCCCCTTGGAGATCAGAACGTGCACAAATGAAGATGATCAAAAGTGTTTTTCTAGCGAGTAAAGGTTTTTATGTGTGTTTTGTTTTCCTCAAAGCTCCCGGGTAATGAAGCCAAGTGTGAGTGAGAGTACCTTTATAGTACCTGTGCGTCGTGTCAGCGCAGCAAATTGGGCTTTAGAGGCTGTCGTGGCTTTTAAAAAGCACAAGATCGTTTCAGCAGTGTGTGGTTCCAGAGGAGTTGGGGCAGGTGTGCTCTGCAGTCTGGGCCCAGAGCCCTGCCTGGCCTTCCTCAGCCTCCAGGGGCTCAAAACAAAACCACAGCATGACTGTCAGCACCCGGGATTCATCCTGGGAGCTCTGGGCATCCTGCCCGAGCTGTGGGTCCCGTGCATCCCTGGATCCCCAGGCCCTGGGAATGGCTGGGGAGCCTGTGGGGCTGGAGCACCTCTGCCAGGAAACCTTGCACCCAGAGCTGAGCAGCCCCTCAGGAGCATGGGGGTGCCTAATTCATATTGAAATTAAATTACTGATGGGCCAGTGACTGTTGGACTTTGGGGTTTACCAGTTTTGCCTTGTTTTCCAAGAAGAGCCATGCTTTATAGCTGAGAGCCCTTGCCTAAGGAGGGAGGGCTATCTGGGAAAGCTGTCAGACACCCACCCAGTGTCATTTGTGTTACTGAGAACTGAGCATTTGGAAAGAAGCTCTGCTGCAGGAAGACAGTGAGTCCATGCAGCAACTGGAATTTTGGGATACTCTAATGTTTGGATGCATCCCAGCATCCCAGTCCCTCCAGTGCCTGCCCAGGGCTGGGCGTGGCTGTGAGCACAGGCACTGGTAGAGTGTAATAAATATAGTAAATATTTTAAAGTAGTAAATATTTATAATATTTATTTATATTATAGTAAATATAAATAAATAGTCTGTGCAGAGTGTAATAAATACAAAAGTCCCCTTCTTTCCTTTATGGTTTCAAAAGGTTCATTTCTTGACTTCCGTCCCCTTGATATTCTGGTGCA
This sequence comes from Geospiza fortis, assembly GCF_000277835.1. Classification (NCBI taxonomy): domain Eukaryota; kingdom Metazoa; phylum Chordata; class Aves; order Passeriformes; family Thraupidae; genus Geospiza; species Geospiza fortis. The sequence goes on from NW_005054529.1 coordinate 488,353, forward strand.
ATTTGGGTCATAAATCCTTTGGCTCCGTGGGGTTTCATTGCTGAAATGTGACTGTGGGACCTGCAGGCTCCTGTGCACACCCCAGTAGATGAAGTTGTTGTTTGCATAAGAATTTCCTCTTCCCAATCCCTGCCAATTATTAAACAAGCACATTATGGCACTCGCCTCTTGTCTGCGCGGCAATAATAAATAAATTCAGCGCAAATTAAAATAATTTATCATTTTAAATGATGGCGAATGTTTCAGCTGTTCTGCAGAGGAGCTAACAAAACAAGGAGTCAGTAAGGGGTGAAAACTGGGATTTGTTCCAAGGGGCTGTTTTGTTGAGGAGAAAACAGAGACTTAATGGCTTTCTCCTTGTCTCCTTGTGTGTGACAGAGTGCAGCTGATGTCCCAGGGCAGGGATCTCGGGGTCTGGGCACTGCTGCCCGGGGCCAGGCAGCCCACAGAGCTGGGCAGTGGGGCTGGAGTGGGGCTGCTGCTCCTGCCTGTCTGGGGAGCTGCTGGGAGTGATCCCAGAGTGATCCCATGGGGGCTGTCCTGGCAGTGACCCAGAGCGATCCCAGAGTGATCCCCTGGGCTGTCCTGGGAATGATCCCAGAGTGATCCCCTGGGCTGTCCTGGGAATGATCCCAGAGTGATCCCCTGGGCTGTCCTGGGAATGATCCCAGAGTGATCCCCTGGGCTGTCCTGGGAATGATCCCAGAGTGATCCCCTGGGCTGTCCTGGGAATGATCCCAGAGTGATCCCCTGGGCTGTCCTGGCAGTGACCCAGAGTGTCCCCAGAGTGATCCCCTGGGCCCTCCAGGGAATGATCCCAGCGTGATCCCAGAGTGACCCAGAGCGATCCCAGAGTGATCCCCTGGGCCCTCCTGCAGCTGCACCCCTGCCCCAGGTGTGTGGGGTGTGAGCCAGGGCAGGGGCAGTGCTGTGGGAGCAGGGTGTGGAGCTGTGCCTGATCCCAGGGGAATGGGAGCTGGAGGGGCAGCACGGCCAGGTCAGAGTGCTGAACATGGCAGCTGATACAGGGCGAGTGGCACAGGGGATGGAGCTGTGACAGGGCTCAGCACCAGCTGCACATGGGCCCTGATGCCATCTGCCATGGGATCAGAGCCTCCCTCCCAAATCCCCTGGGCAGAGCTGCTGGGGGGCAGGGCTGGCTCTGAGCACTGACCAAGGAGCTGGAACTGCCCCTGTGAGCCCCAGTTCCTGTCTCAGCCCTTCCCAGCAGAGGATTGGCATGGCCAATGCCTCCTGAGTCTCTGCTCCTGCTTTTCCATCCCTGGACCTGCCGGCTCTGAGTGCCCACGGACAGGCCTGGTGTCCCTGGAGCATGCCCTGCTCCATGGCCGGGCCCAGCCTGGCTGGGTGCCCTCCCTCTGCTCCTGAGCTCACTCACAGGGCTCAGGGGTGTGACCGTGCTCACAGGGGTTCTCAGACTGGGGAAGAGATGAGGATCTGACTCCATGTTTCAGAAGGCTGATTTATTATTTTATGATATATATTACATTAAAACTA
>NW_005054529.1:489880-492236 GCF_000277835.1 Geospiza fortis
CCAAGTGGGACTGTGACTGGCCATTAATTAGAAACAACCACATGAGACCAATCACAGATGCACCTGTTGCATCCTACAGCAGCAGATAATCATTGGTTACATTTTGTTCCCGAGACCTCTCAGCTTCTCAGGAGGAAAACTCCTAAGGAAAGGATTTTCCATAAAAGATGTCTGCGTCCTCCAGAGAGCTGGGGCTGAGCAGGGAGTGCAGTGCTCGCTCATGGCTGCACTGGGCTCAGCGAGGCGAGGGCTGGGTGCTCAGAGCTCTTTCCAGCCCAAACCCCTCCTGGAGAGGCCTCTCTGGGCAGTTTCTCTGCAGGCTTTGCTGCTGTGTGTCACCCTGGTTTTTGAAGATTTTCTAAGCCTTCTGATGTTTACATTCTTGTAGTGAACTTTCTCACACACTTTTTGTAAATAACTCATTGGTTTGCATTCCTTTATGGAGGAGGAGAGAGTTGATGGGCTGTTGGTTTGTCCAGTGTCATTGGAGAGGTGGCACTGTCACCCTCCGATCCACTGTCACTTTTGGAAATCTACAAATGTTGGAGTCAGAAAATAAACTTCTCTTCTCCACCTTGAGAGCAGCAGTGTGTGCTCGTGTTGTTTGGTGTCCTGCAGTGACAGCTGTGTCCCTGGGCTGGGCCAGGGCAGGCTGGGCAGGGACCATGCACCCGCTCCCAGGGGCAGAGCCTTGGCCACGTCCACGGCACGGGGGGCAGCAGGGAATCTGTTATGAAAGTGGCCTAATTATAACGAGCAGTTTTCCCCCTGGCTGGAACAAGTGGGCTAGAAAATTGTACTCGACTTTTCATTCAGAGACTATTAAAGAGCAGAGGAAGGGAGAACAAAATATAGCTTTTGTCACAGCCCTTTTTATTTTTTTTTTTTTTATAGAGAGTCCTGCCCATGGTCAGAAATTAGTTTCAAATTACTTTAATTATCGTATTTAGTATTTGGTTTGTGATTTTTTTTTTAACCTGCATAAACCCCCGTGGTGTTACATTTCTCTAGGTGAAGGTGCAAGGGCTGAGCACAAACCACAGGCAGCAAAGGGAATGTGGCTGCTGAGGTCACCTGGGGCACGGGGCCGGGGTGGCCCAGGCTGGGGACAGCTCGGGCTGAGCCCCAGGGAGAGCCAGGGCTGGCAATGCCTCTGGCAGCCCAGCATGGGCAGCAGGGGAGCCTGGCCGGCGGCCCCAGGGAGGGGAGAGCTCAGGCTGGGGGCAGAGAGGGTCCCAGGGCATCCTGCAGGAACAGGGGCTGGAGGAGGGCAGGTTTGCATTGGGCATTGGGAAGAGATTCTTCAACCCAAAGAAGTCTCTGGTTCTCTGAGTTTCGCACAAACTCAGGTTTAGTGACCTGCTCCAGCGCTGGTTTCTCTGGTGTGGGTTTGGTTTCTGCACCTACAGTTCCAAGCATCACCCCAGGATGTTTACCCTGAGCTGTTCTCAGTGAAGTGCTGGATTGCCCCCATGATTTATTGGAGCTGTGCTGACCAGGTCAACTCCCCAGACACCTTTGGGGCTCCATGGACACCTCCTGAGTGTCCCCTTCCCCTTTCTGGATTCCTGGCTCCTGGCCTGGCTCTGCCCTGAGTCACAGCCACCTCAGCCCACAGAGATAAAGAAATGCACTGAGTCATCCTTAACCTTCCATTCTACTTCTTAATTTGCATTGGTGCCTCAAAACAATATCCCTTCTGAGCCCTCCCTCAGCTAATCTTGTGAAAGGAAAATGGATTTGGACATGTATAAAACATGGAAAGTCCCAGAACCAAAAAAGAGGATGAAATTCACAGCAGTCAAGCTTTTCAAGGCAGCCAGCCCAGAACCATCACGCTGGAATTAAAAATAAATTTGGTTACAGGAAATCATCTCCTGCGCTGTTTGCCTTGGTGGGCTGGTGTAGGAGGGCAGGAGGCACAGAGCCCGAGGCTGGGGCGCAGTCCCAGGCACACACACAGCAGTGCCCAGGGTCTGGGTGCAGTCCCAGGCACACAGAGAGCAGTGCCCAGGGTCTGGGTGCAGTCCCAAACACACACAGAGAGCAGTGCCCAGGGTCTGGGTGCAGTCCCAGGCACACACACAGCAGTGCCCAGGGTCTGGGTGCAGTCCCAGGCACAGAGCAGTGCCCAGGGTCAGCTGGGCTCCCAGCTGGAATGGTGACCTGTGGGCTGAAGAGCTTCCCTGCAGCCACCTAGGGCTGGGAGAGATGGCAGGGAGGGACAGAGGACACTGCTGGGGACAGGGACAGCCACAGGGACACTGCTGGGGACAGGGGACACTGCTGGGGACAGGGACAGCCACGGGGACACTGCTGGGGACAGGGGACACTGCTGGGCACGAGGTTGGGTGTG
>NW_005054529.1:492302-493792 GCF_000277835.1 Geospiza fortis
GGGACAGTGGGGGTGGGGCCCCTGGGACAGTGGCAGGTGTCCCTGCCATGGCTGGGGTCTGGAACGAGATGGGATTTAAAGTCCCTGCCAACCCAAACCAGTCTGGGAGTCTGTGCATTTCTCCCCCGTAAGAATTCTGTGTTTGTGGAATTGTTTTGTTTGTTTGGGTTGGTTTTGTTTTGGTTTGGTATTTTTCATTGCTTTGTTTGCTTTCACTTTTTCCTTTTGTTTATTCTGTTTTGGGTGGTATGTTTTGTTCTGGCAGCTGCGTGCAGCATCCCTGATCTGTGATTTTCTGGGCATGTTGGCTCAGGCTGCCCCCAGCCCTGATGTGGCCCTTCCCTCCCAGCAGAGCCCTGTGGGATCCACACTCTGACCCTGCTCCGGGGGAGCTTTTTAACATTCCTGGGCCTCAACAAAACAGAGACTGTTCCTGTCGTGCTTCCAAAAACATTTCTCCAGCTAAGAAATTCTTTAAATAGTCCACACAGAGTGAGGCTGCTAATTTGCATGACAGCTTGATTAAACGTAACCTGCTTCCACACTTAATTTATTTTGAAACTGCCCAACGTTTTCATTCCATGCCATTAATCTTACATTAGTAGACTGGCTTGATTATTTAAGAAGGAAGGTAATTTTATCGTCTTCGTTGGTGTAAGTTCAAACCCATACTGAAAAATGGTCTGAAAGTGGTTATAAATAACAAAAGCCTTTGCTCCACATAAAGATCTGTCGGACCTGGTGGTGTGATGCAGAAGGAAATGAAGATTTAGGTGCTTTAGTGATCATCTTTGGCTTCAGCAGAACTTGGCTCTGTGCGGCAATGTCTATTCTGAGTGTGTGGGTTGGGGACCCAAAAAGGCAATGTTTAAGGGTGCCTCTTGCACAGGTGCTCCATTTTCCCCAGGAAGTGATATTTTTAGGGAAACGGAGTCTCAGAGGCTCGGGCAGAGCTGTGGCACTTCCCCCTTGCAGTGCGTCTGCTCCAGGAATGGGCCACAGCTCTTTGCTTGCCAGGATGCTGGGGCTGCTGCCTCACGTTGGTGCCAGGTCCTGCAGAAAAGGGCCCAGGCAAGATCCTCTAAAACTCATTTCTACACTAATTTAATCAGCTTCTCTTTCCAGGGCAGGACTAGTACAGAAACAGAATATTTCAGATTTCTTGCAAAACTGGAGCCTAAACTAAAAATTATTTAGGTTATCGACCATCTGTTCTCAAAGGATGGTTTCATGAATATGGCTGTGAATGCAATTTTTAGGTAAAGCTCATGAAATTCCTCTTTTTTTTTTCTTTTTTTTTTTGTTCCCTTTTGAATATTTCTATTATCCCACACTTTTGCCCTGCAGGCAGGTTCTGGATCCTTCTGGATCCCCTTGGTTACTCCCTCATTTCCTCTCCCTCTGCTCTTGGAAACTCAGCTTGCAGTCTCCATGAGGGTGGCACAGAGATGTGTTCTATTTCACATTTGCAAACTGAAACGTTCACTTTA
>NW_005054529.1:493802-499581 GCF_000277835.1 Geospiza fortis
CTGTAGGTACCTACCAAGGAGCTCAAGCACTCCACTGAAAGAGGATAAAATCCCTTCTGTCTCATTTCTGCCAGTCCCCAGTGGTGACTCTGCCTTGGACGCCTCCCTGGGCAGCTGTGCCAAGGCCTGAGCACCTTCCCATGGGGGAATTCTGCTGGCACTTTCAGGGATGAGAGGAAGGGCAGATAACCAAGAGGAAGCTGCTCAAAGGGACATCCCAATAAGCTGGGTCTGTTTTAAAACCAGACTTTGTGCTGGGCCTAACTCAACAGCAGGGCAAAGCCCAGGGCCAGGATCCAGAGGTGTGCACAGCTGGCCATGGAGGAGAATCCAAAGCTTTGCTGATGTGGAAACGTGCTGGGACCTGTTTTCCCAAAGCTGCTGGCAGAGCAGAAAGGGGCAGAGCAGGGACAGAAATATTGTGTGGGAAATAAAAAATGTTTACGGGGAGAAGCTTCAGGAGCCCTGGCTAATTAGCTTGGCAGAGCGGCATTAGGCACCCTCATTGTGCTGGAGAATGTTTTAATGTCAGAAACCTCCCAAAATCCAATCTTGGCAAAAAACCCATAGTGCAAACTAATGACTAAAAGCTGAAAGTGAACAATTCCAACTTAACTGTGAAGGGAGGGTTTTAGAGGCAATTAGCTGCTGCAATCAGCTCTCAGAGCAACGCGGGGCTTCATCTCTCGCGGGGCTCCTCATCTCTCGGGGCTGGCTGCCTCTGCAGAAGGTGCCTTGGGCCCTTTGCTGAGCTGGATGGTGTCAGGGAGGGGTTTCCTGGGCAGAGGGAAGGGAGAAATTCCCTTTTTCCCAGGCCAGTGCGTGCAGGGCTGTGTGAAGCCAGCTCCCCCCACCAGCCTCACTGGTGCCACAGCAGAGCACAACCATGGGCTCTTGGGAGGATTTGCTGGATCCAGAACTTTGTTTCTGAGTGTTAGTGGGTGTCATGGTGCAATTGATCCTGTTCTTTAAAGTACATTAAATTGATATTTGATTTTAATGCTAAAAATCTGATTTCCTTAGTGACCCAAATGAAAGCTGTTGTGTGTAGGGATGTGACTGAGAATATTCTAATGCAGGCTGCAGGTATGGGAAAAATGCAAAGCCTGTTCAAGGGATGCTTGGCCTCTGCCTTGTCACTGTCACCCCTGTGGCACGGGGCTGCAGAGGGCAGCTGAGCTGGTTCCAGCTCCTGGAGGAGCCAACTCAGAGCATTGCTGTGCCTTTCCCCACAGTCATTCAGGAAACAATCTACTCCCGTGTCCTCTGCTCACAAAGCCATAAATCTGTGCTATAAGTAAGCAGTCCGATTTAATAGTCAATTTTATCTGCAGATTGTGAGCGTCAGGACTTTTGAGGAGCAGTGATTTCTGCCAGCAGCACAGGAGCACTGCCTCTGTCCGGGTGGGTGCTGGCAGGTTCCTGCTAATTGCACTGGGGGCAATGAGGAGGGAGAGCAGCGGGCAGGTCCCTGGCACTGCCCCAGGCCAGGCTGGGCACTGGGGCTGTGGCACCTGGGACAGGGGCAGGTGGTGGAACTGGATGAGTTTCTCCATATTTTCTCATTTCTCCATGTTTCTCACTTCTCCATGTTTCTCACTTCATGTTTCTCACTTCTCCATGTTTCTCATTTCTCCATGTTTCTCATTTCTCCATATTTTCTTATTTCTCCATATTTTCTCATTTCTCCATATCTTCTCATTTCTCCATTCTTTCTCATTTCTCCATGTTTCTCATTTCTCCGTGTTTCTAATTTCTCCATGTTTTCTCATTTCTCCATTCTTTCTCATTTCTCCATATCTTCTCTTTTCTCCATTCTTCCTCTTCTCTCCATTCTTTCTCACTTCTCCATGTTTCTCATTTCTCCATGTTTCTCCATTCTTTCTCATTTCTCCATGTTTCTTATTTCTCCATGTTTTCTCATTTGTCCACTCTTTCTCATTTCTCCATATTTATTTTCTCATGTCTCCATGTTTCCTCTGGAAGCTTTCAGGATGTTTCAGACAACGCCCCAAGGGGCCCGGGGTGGGTGACAGATCCCTGTGGGTCCTGCCAGGCTCCCAGGGGTGCTCCAGGGGGATGGGAATGTGCCTGCCCGGGTTTAATGAAGATATCCCACATCTTGGGGATCCAATTTACTGACTGTCACTGTTAATGAAATCTCTCTGAGCAAAACTCGGGGCCTGACACTCCCAGGGACAGAGACAGAATCCGTTTCAGGTGAGCACAGAAATTCAGCCTGTGAGGTACCTGCGACTGTCACAGGTGAAAATCTCTGCTAATGAACTGTGTATTAGTGTGAGACAGGAAGAGAACTCCCTCGGTCTCTTAATTTACTTTGAATAATTCATTAGCTCGCACTCCTCACCCGTGGCAGTCGCAGGTAAATCCCACTCTGCAGCTGCTAATTAAAGTTGCAGGATGAAGGGAAGCTACTAATGAGATGCGAAACAAGTCCTCCAACAATGCAGAGGCACTTGTAGGCACACCAAGTTCTATTGCTGGCTTTCACAGGAGGGCAGGGAACGCTGAGGAACTCACAGCAAGACTGGATCTCTGCACAACTCCTGACAGGAGGGGAGCAGGGGCACGAGCAGAGGGAGCAGCTCAGGCTGGGCCAGGGCAGCTCAGGGTGGGCACTGCAGGAATTTCCCCATGGAAAGGGGGCTCAGGCCTTGGCACTGCCCAGGGAGGGTTGCAGTGCCCATCCTGGGGGTGCCACTCAGAGCTCGGGGCTGGGGACAGGGTGAGGATTGGGCACAGCTGGGACTCCATGGGCTGGGAGGGCTTTTCCAGCCCCAGGGATGCTGAGAGGAGCACGAAGTACCTGTGGCACCAAAATGGGTCCTTAGAGCTCCTCCAAACCTGTGGAGATGGAAAATAGTGCAATATTTCACGTCTTTATTATATATAAAAGAACAGAGACAATAAATCTGTGTGGATTTTTCCAGACACTTTTATGGATAAATACACTGCTAAAATATCACCTGTGTACCAGGTCATGTTTTATAGGTTATAGCAAACCCTTGTTACGTGAGTGAGGGTCTGGGTGTGCCATGTGGTCAAGGGTGTGGACCTCAGGGAATGAAAAACACAGCACCAGCTTTGCACGATAGAAATTAATATTTCTGCCATTTGCTTCGACAATGTAGGATGTAGGAATTGAATGCTGCATGCAGAGTACACAAAATTGCCTTTTTGTGGTTTGTGTTGTCTGGTTTGTTCACTACACAGAAATTTGTGACATTGCAACACATTTAAATGTGTTTTCTGCTGGCTGGGAATGAGATATGCAGAGATCTGCGTGGGGACATGGAGAGGGACAAAAATACACTTTTAATGATTATTTTCAATGTACAAATTTCAGCTCGCTGCTCAGACAAATTCATCTGCCTTCAAGCACTTTATCTTACTCAAGAAACTATCTCCCAGAGAAACGTGAGCAGCAGAGCCCCCTGAGCCCGGGCCAGGCGGGTGTGAGGAGGGTGAGAAACCCTGGGAAAGCTCTTCAGGATCAGCTGCTTTCCTGTGGAAACAGGCAAATATTAACAGTGCACCTTCCTAATGAAGCAAATTGAGCTGGAGCTGAAACGCACATAGCTGTGATTTAAAATGCAAGCAACCTCTGCAAATCAATACGAGCTCTATAAAAAAGGGTTCAAAACGATGATGCAAACGAATCCTGAGGTGCAATATTGCTGTCAGGCACAACACACTGATCCCTGCCACTCACAGCCTGCTGCTGTCTGTCTGTGGCACTCCTGACAGAGCCACGACTGCAAGAGCAGGCAGCTCCCAGTTTGGACCAAGCAGAGCCCTGACCAAGCCTCAGCAGCAGCAGGGTCCTGTGTGTGTCCTGTGGGTGTGCTTGTGCCAGGGGAGCTGCTGGAACCCCCCTCCTGCAGCCTGCGTGGGCTTTGCAGCACTCAATGAGAAAGTGAAGCTTCCTCGTTAGACTCAGTGACAAATAATCTGCACAAGGACTCATTAGCAGAAAGTGTAATTATTGCATCTTGCATTGAAAATTGCTTAAACCTCTATTCTTGACAAATAAAGCAGCTGACCCTTGATTAAAAGAGATGATGGGTGTGAGTAATTAAGGCCACACTAAATGTAATACATCTTCAAAGCAGCCCTGTGCAATTTGTCTTCTCTTGCCTCTTTTGAAAGCTTCTCTTGCTTGTTTGAGGTTGTTCCTCCAAGGATTCTGAGGAACTGAATTATTTTGCTGGTTGGCGAATTGGAAAATAATTTCCTAACCTTGATCATAAAAGTTGTGGGAAACACCCGGGCTTCTTCACAGCATGAGAAATCCACTTAGTGGTAGAACGACTGTCATTGGAAAACAAGCGTTCCCTGGGAGCTGTTGGGAGGGAAGGCGAGCAGAGCTCGTGCTCTGGCCGCCAGGAGCTGAGGCACTGCAGGAAAGGCAATTTGTCCCCAGGACAGGGCAGAGGCGGCTGTGTGAGGGCACAGAGCAGCACTAGGGAGCCCCGGGGCAAGGCACCAGGCTGGGGAAGCTGAGGGCGTCTCAGGCAGGACACGGGGCTGGGCCAGGCTCTTGGCTCACTGCAGTGCCATTTTTAATCACATGGAGGCTGGAAAAGCTGGGCAGTTTGGGCTTTGCCCCCCGAGGGCTGGGGAGCCGCTGCGTGACAAACGCCAACCACTTGTTTTGGAAATTGTAAAAGTTTAATAGTAATGAAATGGTTAGGAAAATAGCAATATAATTAGAGTAATAATAACTTGGACAATTTGGATTAGGACAATATGAGACAATAGAAACAAAGAGTTATGGATGTCCAGGTACCTCTTTCTGGGCAAAATAAACCCGAAAAAGGACCCATGTTAACAGAGGATTAACCCTTAAAAACAACAGCCTGTTGCATATTTATACACCTCATACATGATGCATCAATTCCATTCAAACACAGCATTCTGGCTGGGCAGTGTCAGCTTCTTCCTCTGAATCCTAACGGGATCTTCAGGGCTGAGGAGGCAGGAAGAAGTTCGTTTCTTGTGATAAGAGGGCAATAAATTCTCTTTCTCTGAAAGATTCAGGTGTCCTGTGGCTGCTATCTCACTGCAAGTCCTCTCTTTAAAAAAGTATCCTACACAGCATAGTTTCTATTTTAACATTTTGCTATAACCTAAACCTATACTTAGCACACTACTTAAGAAAATTAATACAGCATAACTTTCTACCACAACACATATAATATTTATTTTAATATTTGCAAAAAGCCAATCATAAAATATGCATTTTGCACACACTGCAATACTTTTGCTTTTACAACACTCATGTTTTGTGTAGTAAGGAACCTTGGCTTTCCATTTGGTAATTTAAATCTGTACAGGTCACAGAACCATTGGAGGGCTCATCTTTTCCTGATCTGAAATGGTTCTCGCTGTAAATCAAATACACATCGATGTGGTTGTGTTCATGAATTAGTTAATTTCTCTCACAGTGATATAAAATCAGTGTTTCATAATCAGTCTTCTGCCTTTCTGGAGTCTGCCATGGTGGAATCTTGATGCCATGGAAATCCAAGGGCACAGGACTCTGCCCTCAGATTCTATAAGCAGTGGAAATCTTTGTTCCTCAGATTAGAAATCCAAGGGCTTTCAGATTGAAGGAAATTTTTCCCTCCCCCCGTCATCTGGGAATGCCCAGGAGCTGGATCTACCTCATGTGCGGACAGGACACAACAAAAAAGCCAAACCTGGAACCACGGAATTGTCCAGCCTGCTGCGCTGGACAGGACCCAGCAGGACCCCA
>NW_005054529.1:499608-501367 GCF_000277835.1 Geospiza fortis
GCAGGAATGAAGAGCTGCAGCCTGGCTGGAAAGGGCCAGACCTTGCCCTGGGCAGGGGCAGAGCTCCAGCTGGTGCCAGCAGAGCCAGGATCTGCTGCTCCAGCCGCTGCCAGGGGGAATGTGAGCCATGGCAAGGGCTGCAACAGAAGCTTCTTTTGTACCCACGGCCAAAGCAGGCCAAGAGCTTACTCAGGAGATGGAAGTTCAGTCCTGCAAGGCTCCAGAGAGCTGCTCCAGCTTCCCAGGGTGATCCATCTTGGCTTGATCTTGAATGGGAAATCAGATCTGAGGTCCCTCTTACCTCGTCCCGATGAGATTGCACTGGTTCAGTGCATTATTAGGAGCACAAGGCACGGTGGGTGCCTGTGCTGTGAGGGACCCCTGGGGCTGGATTTACTGCCCTGGAGCTGCAGCTGCCCCAGCCTGGCTCCCCCTGACTTTCCCCTCTGTGCTCCTGCACAAAGCAGGGCTTGGCTCCAGAGCTGCTTCCAGAGCAAGACAGACACCTTTTCTCTTCCTGACAGTTGTCTCAGTGACTAATTTGTGCTATTTCAGTGATAAATTAGTCAATATTGCTGAGGAGCCACGTCTTAAATCCCTTTTTTGTTTCCTTGGGCCCTTCAGGAGTCATTTTTAGTCTGGCCACGGATGTTGTCTGTAGAGAAAAAAATGCCAGCAGTGAGGCTGGCCCTGGAACGTGTCTGTGCTTTCCTTGCCACCTGAATTTTCCATTTCCTTCCCACAAATGAGAGTGAAGTTTGGTAACACAAGTGGGAGTTGTGACTTCTATCAGAATTAGGGAATAGATTCACCTGGTTCTTTTCATCTGAGCCCAAAAGCAGGTTCTGTACATCCGAGTTCCCATCTCCTGCACTGATTTCCCAGGCAATCTCAGCAATCTGGAGTAAGTGTGGTTTTATTTAAGGTGGGTGCTGCTGACATGTCCATAAACACTCCCCAAAGCTCTCGCCCAGCCTGCTGATTGCTGTGTGTGAGCAACAGGCACAGAATAAATATGAAGAGCAAGACTTTGAGGCAACTTAATAAAGCTCCACTGCTGTCAATGCAGCGAGGGCAATTTCAGTGGCTTAGAAGGAGAATGAGTGTAAAATATGAAACGAGGCTCTGCTGCCAGCGTGGGACAGGCTGCAGGCAGAGATGGATGCGAGCTCAGCTCGGGGGTCTGGCATCCCACACGCTCATTTATTTTCATTTAATGTGTTTTTAATACCAGCATTTGGATCTGCCTGCATTTTGAACTGCATTATCTGCACAGAAATGCCTGGGTTGTGGCTGAGAGTCCTCAGAGATGTTTGTGAATCTGAAGAGAGACAGATTCATTATTCCTGTTAGTGTCACAGGATCCCGGGTTGGGTTGGGAGGGGCCTTGGAGCTGATCCCATTGCACTGTTCCATGGCAGGGACACCTCCACTGCCCCAGGGTGTCCCAGCCTGGCCTGGGCACTGCCAGGGACCCAGGGGCAGCCCCAGCTGTGCCAGGGCCTGCCCACCTGCCAGGAACAATTCTTAATTCCCAATCTCCCATCCATGCCTGCCCTCTGGCACTGCCCATGTCCTGTGTGACCCCGAGGTGTTTGTGCCTGGCTTGGCTTCAGCCTGGCTGTGGGCCAGCAAGGATTGCCATGGGGAGCTGTCACTGTGAGGTTTCCTGAGAACCCCGCACCACCTTGCTTTGATAAATCAAATTATTCCTCTCGTGGTGCCCAGCGGGGGAAGCTGCTGCTGTCCTGGATGCCCA
>NW_005054529.1:501748-508732 GCF_000277835.1 Geospiza fortis
GCCTTATAGAGGGACAAAGCATCCTATAGGGGCACACAGCATCTTATAGAGGGACAAACCATCCTATAGAGGGACAAACCCGCCTTATAGAGGGACAAACCATCCTATAGAGGGACAAACCCGCCTTATAGAGGGACAAACCATCCTATAGAGGGACAAACCCGCCTTATAGAGGGACAAACCATCCTATAGAGGGACAAACCCGCCTTATAGAGGGACAAACCATCCTATAGAGGGACAAAGCATCTTATAGAGGGACAAACCCACCTTATAGAGGCACAAAGCATCTTATAGAGGGACAAGAATCTATGAGAGAGGCACAGAACCATTGGCAGAGCCCTCCCCAGCCCAGGGGGTGTTGTCTGGGCGGGAACAGGGTGGATGGAGCCCTGGGATGGGGCAGTGTTTCTGGGAAAAGCCTGTGCTTTGGTGGATTTTCCAGCGCTGGTCACAAATAGTTTCAGCGTGTGCAGTGGTTCCTGTGACCCCTCCCGTGGTTACCCTGGGATCATCTGCTTTCCTGGCAGGACACTCCAAAGCCCACAAGGGTTTGACATCAGCAGCTCCATTTGGCTTCCAGCACACACTCAAATCAGCTTTCCCTTCAACCTCACTGGCCTGGAGGAGCTGTGCAGATACTGGCTGCAGGGGTGGGTTGGGGTTACTGAGTTTTGATGCACTGCAATCCAGCATTACAAAGCACTCAGTGACCAACTCTCTGGAATTGTTTTTCTCAGCTATCAAATATTTCTCTATATTTTAGAAGAAGTTAAGTGCCTTTTATTTTCACCTTTACTTGAAGCATGATTTTATTTTTTTAAAGATTGTGGGTTGTGGAATGAAAGCAAGCAAGAAAAAGATTTGTTTCTCTCCTCTTCTTCTCAAAATATGATTTTTCTTTGTTGAACTTTGTTTCCCAGCTGAACACTTTGGGAGATTTAGAAGTGTTTTTGATGCAGCGTGGTAGCGAGCAGAGTTATCAGCAAATGGCCTGTTGCTTTAGCATCAATATCATCCCTGCACAGCACCTGCCTCTGCAGGAGGGGAGCAGCTGCTGGGGCTGGGAGCACAAATGGAACCTTGATGGATTCACAGCCTGGTCCCATTCCCATCGCTGCTCCCCCCGTGCTGCTCTGGCTCAGCCCCAGTGCAGGGACAGCCAGGCTGGGATGGGCTGGGACAAGGAAAGCCCCCCTGGGTTTGTGTGCAGGTTTCAGGGGAAGGTTTCTGTGCTGTGAATGGAGTGGGAAGCTGCAGTGAGATGGTTGTGTGTCCTGGGCTGGTCAAACAGCCGGGGCAGTGGGGCCAGGGAGGGACTGGGGACAGGGATGGAGGGACAGGACATGGGAATGGCTCCCAGTGCCAGAGGGCAGGGCTGGATGGGAGATTGGGAACTGGGAATTGTTCCCTGGCAGGGTGGGCAGGGCTGGGATGGAATTCCCAGAGCAGCTGTGGCTGCCCCTGGATCCCTGGCAGTGCCCAGGGCCAGGCTGGAGCACCTGGGACAGTGGGAGGTGTCCCTGCCATGGCAGGGGTGGCACTGGGTGGCTCTGAGGTCCCTGCCAGCCCAGGGTGGGATCTCTGGCTCTGTGGCTGCCACAGGGGCTGCACTCAGGGCTGTTTGTCCCCAGGGCTCTGCCCAGGCTGCTCCTGCTGGGGTTTTCCCTCCAGCCCCATGGCCCCAGCTCCAGCCCTGAGCACCACCCCAGCTCATTCCCTGCTCACCTGGCAGCCCCTGCCAGCACATTAGAAAAGGAAAAACAACACCAGTGCAGTTAAACACTGCCCCTGATGGCTCTGCAGCTTTGTGTTCTCTGCTCAAACCCCCCAGATCCATTCTGACAGACTCTCATGTGGGCAAATGTGGCCAAAGAGATTTTTCCTCATTGGGATGATGCCTCGTTCCTCTTCTGTTGCTTTTCACTCCAGCTTTTATAGCTTGCTCTGAGAAGATTGAGATGTTTTATTCCTACTCCATTAAAAAATAAAACACTGGTGCAAGCTAAATGTTAGTTTGAGAAACAGAGTGTGAGAAATCGGCTGTGATTGCAGTGTGGTGGAAAATCTTCCTATTTTATTGAGACACAATCAGTGTGGATCAGTTCTGCTGGGAAGAGCAAGCTGCTGTGATCAGAGCAGCCCGGGGACCTACAGCCAAAGGGAAAATGTGTGTGGAAAGGCTGCTCACCCTGCCGAGAAACTCGCCCACATGTGGCCTAAAATCTTCCTGATAGGGACTTAGAAAATGTTCTCCTTTGAACCCATTCTCTGCAATTCCCAGAAACCTGGGTAGTGCAAAGATTTCCTATTCCAGTCACTTACCCCTCCAGCATTAATGGAGAAACCTCGGCCAGAATTCTTTTCTCATTATGGATTCCTTAAAAAAACCAAACCCCAAACCCACAACTGAAGAGGTTTTTTCTTCCTGAGTCCAAGTGTGTCAGTTCCAAATTCATGGGATCGTTGCAGGTGGAAATGTTTGCTCCTCCTGACAGCTGTCAGCTTCACTGGGGATGCAAATTAATATTGAAGGACAACAAATGAATGGCAGGAGAAATCTTGAAAATCTCCTCAGCCCGAGACATTCGGGTGCAGACTTTTAATGCACTAAAATATGAATTGCAAGTAGGCAAATTACTGGGGGATTCAGATGTTGGTTTGTGAGGGGAAGGAGCAGATCCCTCTGACAGGCCCAGAGCAGACAAAGCAAAGCATTTCAGAGCCTACCTGGACAAACAGACAAACAGACAAACAGACAAACAGACAAACAGACACTGGAGGCTCTTCGGTACTTCAGTGGAGAAAATCGAATTTCTGTCATTATCACTCAGTTTACTGCTTGCTTCTTTTTGCAGCTAAATTATTTTACAAATATTGGCCTGTCCTGTTTGACGAGAGGAAACAGCCTCATATTGTGCCAGAGGAGGCATTGTCACATCCACCCTCTTTTTTTTGGCTGTGAATTTTTAATTCTCGCCCCAGTGTCGCTGGGGGAAGCTGCAGTTGTCAGAGTATTGGTTGTAAAGATTTACTTCTGTTGGAGTGCTGTGGTACTTTGTGCTGTAAACCTCAGGACTGCAGAGCAGCACAGGAAAATTTAGGCTGAGTAATTTTTCCGGATCAATAAATGCATCCGTGAGCAGAAGGGGCTGGAGGCTGAACCCTCATCCATCACTGGCCCTGGAACCCAGTCAGGGCCAGAGCTTCGTCATCCCAGCCCTGGTGCTGGGCACAGCGCTGCTCCTGCTCACAGAAAATGAATTTATTGACAGCTGGGCCTGGATCGATTACAGCCTGGCGCTTCCTTGGGCAGGAGTTTCCTGTTGGTGAGCAAGGAAAGGCTGGGGATGGGAGTGGAGCAGGGATTTGTGCAGGGACAGCCCAGCCTGGAGCAGGGCAGAGCAGAGATTTGCTCCATGGACAGCCTGGGCACCTGGCAGATCCATAGCTCCAGGGTCAGCACACCAGAGAGTTTCCATTGCACGCTGTGTGGAGGAGACCAATTAATAATTAATAATTAATAATTAATAGTTAATAATTAATAATTAATTATTAATAATTAATAATTAATAGCAAGTATCAGGAAAGGTCCCTGCCCACTGCCAGGCTCTGGAGCTGTCCCTGGCCATTCCCACACACCAGCTCCCTGTCCCAGCTTCCCAGTGGGGCTGGGAGCAGAATATTACAGCGGGGCAGGAATTTCTGCTTCTGTTCTCCAAAAGAGATCCATTTGCAAGAGGTCAGTTTCACATTCAGCATTTCCTGAGTGACCTGTTTAGCTTTTCCTCATGTATTTCTTCCTGATATAATTTTAGTTGCATTTTTAGGTGTAACTGTTGATTTGCTTCTGGTCAACAACACTCCCTTCTCAATGCTGGTTATCTTTTATATGTCATAGAGAGAATTAATTATGGCAGGGGAAAAAAACCTCTTGGAATGCAGTTTGTGCACGTGTTTGTCACAGCGATCTGTTTAGTGAGACACAATTAAATCAAGGGAAATCTAATGGAATAGAAAATCCGACCTCCCCAAGGGAACTGCTTTGGTTCCTTGGAAGCTCAACAGGAACATGTGCATGATAATCCCAAGGGTTTAGAAATACATAAAAATAAAGTTATTGCTGCTCCCATTGGAGGGGGCTGCCCAGGGCAGCAGGGCAGTCACTGTCCCTGCAGTGCTCAGAAAATGTGTGGCAGTGGCACTCTGTGGTGTCCCTGTGGGCGTGGGGGTGGGCAGACAAAGTCTGCACTTGAGGATCCTGGAGATCCTTCCCAACCTTCACAGTTCTGGGATTCTGGGATTCTGGGATTCGTTCTCCTGCGGGGGTCAGGCTGGCTGGTGAAACACGGGGAGCATCTCCAGGCGTTGGGAAGTGTGCTCTGGAACTGTGGATGCCCACAGGGATTTGGCTCAGGAAGGTTCCAAAAAGAGAAGCACAGAACTATTGAGGCTGGAAAAGGGACTCGGGCAGCCCAGGTTCTGCTCAGGTGCCACCACCCCACTGAGCAGCTCCACTGTGAGCCCCCCTGTCCCTCCTGTCCCAGCAGTGGTTATCTCCTTGTCCTTCTGCTCTGAGCACACCTGGTTTGGTCTGGGAGTGAGAGGGGCTGCGGTGTTCTATGGGTGTTCTATGGGTGTTTTATGGGTGTTCCATGGGGTGTTTTATGGGATGTTTATGAGGTGTTCTATGGGTGTTATATGGGGTGTTTTGTGGGGTGTTTTATGGGTGTTTTATGGGGTGTTTATGGGGTGTTTTGTGGGGCACGTCTCTCCAGCAGGGCCTGGCTGATATCCCCACAGCCCCAGCAGGATGCAGAGCCCACCCCAGGGATGTGCTGGGCTCCTGCCTGGGCTGCCAGGAGAGGCTTGCTCTCCCCTGCATCTCCTGGCGCTTTAGCACTCAACTTCTGGGAAACTTCGGGAAGCTGAGAACCTGGGGGTCAGGTCATTCCCTTCCTGCAGCAGGCAGGAATGTTCTCATCCCTTGGAATGTTCCCATCCCCTGGAACGGGAATGTTCCCATCCCCTGGAACGGGACTGATCCCATCCCCTGGAATGAGAATGTTCCCATCCCTTGGAACGGGAATGTTCCCATCCCCTGGAATGGGACTGATCCCACCCCTTGGAATGGGAATGTTCCCATCCCCTGGAATGGCCCTGCAATCCCTGCGGGAAGGGCCCAGCTCCGATTACATTGCATATGCAAATCAGGTAATTAGTCAGTAGCTCACACAATCGCACATTTTGCATGGGTAACTCTGCAAACCGGGCCTCAGGTGTGGAGTGCTCATCGTTTTCCACACGTGCCACTCATTTATTTATTTGAATGGCTTTTTTCACACCCAGATCTCTGTGTGCCCTGAGCAGCAGAAGCTCCCATCCCTTGGAAAGGCAGGGCTGTGCTGGATTGCAATTTCCCAGGGGAGGGGAGAACTGTTCTCTTCATTTTCACTCCATAGTTTGTTTATAATGGGAATCAGCTCCTGGTAGAATATTTGCAATAAAAGCTTTGAAATTGATTAAATGCCTGAGGTTCCTCTTGGCCATTAACCAAAGCTGGCAGCCATTTATTGCTCTGAGCAGAGCGAGGCAGCAGAGATAATCCCCTCAATGTAATCAGTCCCTGCAAGAGAATGAGGTGTAAACAGCAGCGGGATGATGTCAAAGTTGGGGGTTTTGGGAATGGTGCAGGAATATCACATTACCAGCACCAGAAGCTTTCCTGCAGCAGTGGGACACTGGCTGCCTCCCTGGGCTCCCCAGGAAGCATCCCCCACACCCCAAACTGCCCAGTTCTGTCCAGCTGTGGACAAAAAATCCATTTCTGGACCACGCACCTGAGTTCATTTTTCACTAGAGCTCGGGGTTTTTCTAGGCCACCTGCTTACCCTGAATATTCTCCCTCTGCAGTCTCTGCCTGTGTACAATAGACCCAATTAGTCAGATCTCAATCAGCCCCAGCCCAGGTTTAATGAGAGCTCCTTTGAAGCTGCATCCTTGGGGCTGAGGCAGTTCCCTGCTCCCTCCTTGGGAGAGCTGCTCCACTTCTTCTGCCAGTGTTTGCTCCCTGCCATCCCAAGGCCTCTGCTGCTTGGCCAGGCACTGGCATGGGGGCTGGGCTCTGCTGTGGGGGTCAGACCCTCCAGGGGTGTCCAGGGGACCGTGGTGGGGTTATGGGGTGGAGATTGTCCATGAGCTCCTTCTGCTCCCAGCACCTGCAGCACCCCCAGAGCTGCAGCTCCCGTGGGGAGCCCAGCCCTGCAGGGGCCCTGGTGGGCTGAGATCCCAATTCCTCCAGGACAGGGTGTGTGGGGTGGCCCTGGTGGGCTGAGATCCCAATTCCTCCAGGACAGGGTGTGTGGGGTGGCCCTGGTGGGCTGATATCCCAATTCCCTCAGGACAGGGTCTGTGGGGTGGCTCTGGCTGCCGCCCTGTTCTTCTAAAGTTCTTCTAAGCCTTCTGATGTTTACATTTTTGTAATAGAGTTCTCACACACTTTTCACGTAAATAATGATTGGTTTTGCATTCCTTTCTGGAGGAGGAGAGAATTGACGGACTGTTGGTTTGACCAGTGTGGTTGGAGAAGCGGCAATTTCATCCTCCAATTCATGGTCACTTTTGGAATTCTGTGTATATCGAGGTCCAGAAACAAACTACCCCCTTTTTGCCTTGGACATCTCAGAGTGTGTCATTCAGTTCATGTCATATTGCAACACTGGTGGGCTGAGATCTCAATCCCTTCAGCACAGGGTGTGTGTGGGGTGTCCCTGGCCCTGCAGGGGTGCCCAGGCTCACAGGGATGCTCTGGGGCCCGTTTTGGCTCACAGGGATGCTCTGCGGCCTGTTTTAGCTCACAGGGATGTTGTGAGGCCTGTTTTGGCACACAGGGATGCTGTGGGGCCTGTTTTGGCACACAGGGATGCTTTGGGGCCCGTTTTGGCACACAGGGATGCGTTGGGGCCCGTTTTGGCACACAGGGATGCG
>NW_005054529.1:509303-542175 GCF_000277835.1 Geospiza fortis
CTGTCCCCGGGCCACGAGCTGCCTCTGCTCCTGGCAGGGCTTTGCTCTGCCTGCTGCCTTCTGCTCTGGGCTCTGCCATGGAACAGCCTGGCCCTGGGACACGAGTTTCCAGAATTCAGCTTTTACTGATGCTCTCCTTGCCAAACACGTGCCTCCCTTCAGACCTGAGTGCTGGCTGCTGGCTGGCAGCATGGATATTGTCCTGGAGCTTTGGAGATGGCAAATGTGTGGGTTCCAGGTCCAGGAAATCCTTGGGAAAGCTTCAGAGGTGCTCGTCTGAGAAATTAAAGTCATCACCTGGAAAGGACAATATTTACAGTATCTCTCTGCTTCCATTTCACGGCCTCAGTGTAAATCCTGACTTCCACACAAATTTATTATTTACCTTTGTCGCTGGAGACTTTGTCTGGAGTTATTTATCATATATATTGTGTGTGATTATATTTCAACTTCAAATTACCACTGGCAGACACGACCATGCCTTGGCATCTCTCTTTATTACACTTTGTGCTCAGCAATTCATTTTGCCTGATGGAGCCAGGGTGTCACATGGGCAGGTTCCATGATTTATTGCTGTGCTTCCAGACTTTTTGTCTTGAGCCTCCACCTGTTCCCCAGCTGTTATTGGAGCATGTGTCTCACTTTGGGAGGGTTGGAGCTGTGTCTAATGCAATTCCTCTCTGTAATCCCACTGATTACGTGGGGCTCTGTGATCAGCACTGGAAATCTCCTGCTCCTCTCCTTTGTTCTGGGTGTGTGTGCAGCCCACAGCAGATTGCAAATGGTGCCTGCTCTGCTCAGCTGGGACATCAAAGCAAACTCTGATTTAAGCCCAGGTAGCTCAGAGGTCAAAATCAACAGCGGTGAGGTGTGCAGGAACCAGTGAGCAGTGGCACTGTGGGATCAGGGAATCCCAGGCTGGGCTGGGCTGGGAGGGACCCTAAACCCACCTGGTGAGATCCATTTGTTCGAGGGCATCCACTTTATTTGGGGTATAATTTTAAAACTGGAATGTGTCTAGTTGTTCTTCCTAATTCAACCCGTGGCATGTTCAAGGAAATTCTTCATAACAGGAAGATTTCCTTCCCCCTCCAAGTGTTTCATAATTCTGATGGCATTAGCTCACGTACAGCCAAACTGCCACATTGGTGCTACATGAGCTAGTGCAATCAAACCCCTGGCATCAAACCAGTGGCACACACCAGGGTTTCTGCCACGCCTGACCAAAAGCTGA
The DNA here is from genome assembly GCF_000277835.1 of Geospiza fortis. Classification (NCBI taxonomy): domain Eukaryota; kingdom Metazoa; phylum Chordata; class Aves; order Passeriformes; family Thraupidae; genus Geospiza; species Geospiza fortis. The sequence goes on from NW_005054529.1 coordinate 510,538, forward strand.
CTGAGTGCTCTCCAGGGGTTTCCCCTGTTTGTCCCTGTGAAGCCAGGGTGGGGTTTTTCAGGACAGAGCTGACTGTGCAACAAGAGGCAAGAATCTGCTTTGCAAAGAGGACTCTCCAACATCCCAGGCTGCAGTCAGTGCGTTGGGATTTTGGTGTTTGGGTTCCGTGGAGAATGGAAGGACTGGGACAAGATGACCCCTAAGGTCCCAAGCCTTCATTCTGGGATCAGGGTGAAGTTCTCTCTTCACAACTTTGTAACAGCAATGTTAATTATTTTCAGCCCTGCAGTCTGTAAAAGAGCACAGGGTTTCCAGCCAGTTTTGTGATCAGGGTGAAGTTCTCTCTTCACAACTTTGTAACAGCAATGTTAATTATTTTCAGCCCTGCAGTCTGTAAAGGAGCAGAGGGTTTCCAGCCAGTTTTGTGTCTCTGTGCAGCAGCGGGGCTGGGCAGGGGCTGCTCCACTTTGGGATTCATTTTTGTGGGGTCCCGTCCTGGACATGGGGTTGGGGTGTGGGGAGGGATTTGGGCTGAGCCTCAGCCCTTCTCAGCAGTGTTTGGCCTTGAGGCAATGTTGGCTTCAATCACGTTTGGGGAAATGGGCTCAAAGGCAGATTTTGGGCACATTTCTGCCAGAAATTTGCACCAAAAAATGGCATTTTCCACTGGGCAGTAAATGGCATTTGGTCCCCATTCAGGATTGTTCCTCTGGCCAGATGTTTCCTTCAGGATGGTTCCTATGGCCAGGTGTTTCCTTTAGGACCATTTCTAGTGCCAGGTGTTTCCTCTATGATCACTCCTCTGGCCAGGTGTTTCCTTTAGGATCAATCCTGGTCCCAGATGTTTCCTTTAGGATCAATCCTGGTCCCAGGTGTTCCCTTTAGGATCGCTCCTCTGGCCCGGTTTGATTCCCCCAACAGCATTCCCGGGCTCTGCCAGGTGGGTTTTGGGGCAGCCAGGGACAGAGCCCAGAGCACCGGCCCCGTCCCGAGGATCCGAGCACCGCGGCTGCTCTCGGAAGAGTCAGAGCTCCCTCTGCTTGCAGGCAATTAGCGACGGCGTTAATTGCACGGGCACGCCAAGGACAGGGCTGGATCTGCATCTCCCTGCAAACCGGGGTGTGTGGGGTGCTTGGGATGGGGTGGGAGCAGGAAGGTCTCCAGTGTGTGTGAGGACTTCCAGTAGATCTGAAACACAGAGGAAAACTCCTCTCCTCAGCTGTGATTTCTTAATCCATCTCCTTATATCTCAATAATAGAAATTGTATTACTGTGAGAGACAGCTATCCATCTGTAACATTACTTATCATTGTAGATATATGTGTACGTACATATACAATGATAATACAGTAATGAAAACAATATTAAATAAATTAAAAAGCAATATATTGCTTCAGTAATTTAAATTGGCATGTTCAAACTCGAGGCTGGTGTGAATCCCTGGCTTTGCTGATATGGTGCTTAACACCAGCTCAGGGTACTGCCCCAGATTTCCTAAGTTAGGGATTCTTTCTCCATCTCAGAGGAGAAGAGGGAAGTGTCATGTGGAAACAACCTTGTTGCAGCAGATTGGAGCTGGCTGGTGCATTACACTTATGAGAGGAGCCTTTCTGGAGTTTAATTGCACAAAGGCTGGGCGCTGTCACTCTGTGCTGGGTGCAGTGCCTCCTCTGCATGGCTGTGCCAGTAAAGGGGCAGTAATGGGCAGGGATTATCATCAACGGCAGGCACAGCCATTACCCTGGTTCAGGCAGCTCTGCAAAGGTGTTTTTGTGATAAGCACAGGTTTGTTCAGAGGGCTGGGACCGTGGGGCTCTGGCAGTGCCTGCGGGGCCATTCCCTGCAAACAGCATCCCAGGGGATCCCCTGCCTGGGATGGAGGAGCAGGTGCTCCCAGAGCTGGGAATGCTCCAGGAGAGCCCTGCAGAGGGATCAGAGCAGCCAGGAGCTGCAGTTTCCCTGTGCCCGAGAATGGCTGAGTTCACTTGTTCTGGTAAATCTGCTGAGATCACTGAGAGCAGGGAGGTGGCAAAGGTGGCACAGCTGCCATGCAGGGACAGCCCTCCAGTTCCTGCTTTCCTCCCAGGAATGGGCACAGAGGAGCTCCTGGAGGGTGACAGAGCCCAGCTCCTGGGGAGGAGCAGGCACAGGCTGGGGTGATGCGCTCTGGCCTTGCAGTAACTCCTTGGGGCTGGATCCTGAAACACTGCTGCTGCAGGAGGCTCCCAAAGGAATGCACCTGTGTGCCCAGCAGCAGCCTCTCCCTGGCTGCAGAGAGAGTACTGGAAATCAGGATATCGCTCTCCCCCTGCTCTTCCCCAGCCAGGGCTGCTCGGGGCTGGCAGCAGCTCCAGAGAGGCTGGTCTGTGGAACAGTTGTTCCCTGGCAGACAAAGCAGGTCCCTTGTTATGACATTAAACCCCAACGCAGATATAACAAAAAAAACAAACAACACAAACACACACAAAAAACCCAGCAAAAGTCAACAAACGGAGAAACAACCAACCAATATCAAACCCAGCAAGCAAACAAGAAATTAAGGCAGAGAGACAGAGAGGAAAGGCTCCCAGGTGTGTTGTCAGCAGGAGGGGGAGGCAGCCCCTGCTGCTCCTGCCCGTGGCAGGGGAGGTTGGGCTGTGCTAACTCAGATTAGGATCATCTGCACCCTCATTCCACAGCATCAGAGCACTCCTGGCACAGCATTGTCCCAGAGGATCCCCTTGGGAAGCCACATGGGATTTAACTGGAGGTAACCTGCTGCCCCTGGGGTGGGGCTGGTGGGCTCCTGGCAGTTTGGAGGGTGAAGGGCTCCGTGTGCAGTGGGGAAGGAAAGGAGCTGCGCTAAATGAGGGAAATCCAAGAAAATTCCTCTGTCCAGGCTTAGGAAATGAGTGCCAGGGAGTTAAACGCATCCTTGATCTTCCAGCCACGCAGCAGTGAGGCTGTGAACCACGGATGTGGGGTCTGCGTGAGCTGAATGGGAATTTCCTGGAGCAGCTGAGGCCGGCAGCCTGCCCTGGCACCGAGCTGAGGGAGCACCCAAGCGCTGGGAGCAGCGCTTCCCTCCCCATTGCAATGCAGGTCAGGACTCCACAGGACAGCAGGAACGGGCACAGACCAGCAGCACGGGCTGGGAGAGCTGCTCCCCACTGCAGAGGGGGAGAGGGACTGCCCACAGCCCTCACCAGAGTGTGCAGTGCCTGCTTATAGCCATGTTTATAATGGTTATCAAATGCCCAGTTTGTGACCAAATTCACCAAATCTCAGCACGGGGGTCAGTCAATTAATGAGGCTATAACTGATCTGCACTGAGAAATATTGAAATGGGGGATAAGAGAAAAGAAGGAAAGGAAGGAAAGGAAGGAAAGGAAGGATGGATTAACAGAAACCTGTGTCCTGCAGCTGTTGCTGTCTATAAGTTTTTGAATATTCAATTTGTGTGGCCACAGTGAGTGAGGGCTTGGGGGATGCTCATAGGAGCAGCAATAAACCTCCAAAACAGGACAAACTTCCCAAACCATTCCAGTTAGAAACAGGTACTCATTCTGGTTTCCTTTAACTTGGTTTCTCCAGTCTGAAATACTTGCAGTGCTGCTACAAACCAGTTATTTAATTTACCTGTGCCTTTTGGCCATCTGCAAAAGCTGATGTCCATCAGAGCTGCAAAGGGAAGTGTCTTTCCAAAGAGCCCGGCAAGGTGCAGGGCACAGCTCCTTCCAGAACCCCATTGCACTGAACCACTGAGGCCTCGAGTCAGCAAGCAGGGAATAACCACAGTGCCTGTGAGCTTTTCTATAGCCAGGGCAGTGCCTGCCTCTCTGTGCCAGGGCCTCCCCTCCCTCACAGCAAGGATTCATCCCAAAATCCCAGCTAAACCCACTCCCATTGAAACTCACCCCTCCTTGTGTCTGCCTGTTTCCTCTTCTGTTAATGGGTGAAATAATAAATATAAGTTTGTGTGACTGGTGGTGGCCACTGGAATTTGCTGCACAAGTAGAGATTCCTGGAAAAATTTTTAAAATGTCCTCAATGGACATCCCTGAGCTTTCTGAGGAGAAAAAACCCCGATTTTTAGGCCGGTTTAATTGTTCTCTGAGTGGTTGTTAGTGAAGAGGTAATTCAGGCTGAGCAGGAGGAGGCTGAGCACAGAGCAGTTATTTGCCATGGTTACCCCGGCCCTGAATGAAGGGACAATTATTCCGAGAGGGGCTGGAGATCCTGCTTGCTCTGCCCTCCTTCACAAGTGCTTTTCCCACTCCTTTGTGCCAACAGCCAAAAAGGCAATTCAGTGCATTTATCCAATTTTAGAGCACGGTGTTTGTAATTAAAGCGTTTGCTGCTGGCCCGGGCTGCGGGTGAGGGGTGCCAGGAGGTGCTGGTGGCTGGCATGGAAAATCCCAGTGCCTCCCAGCCCCAGGCCTGCAGGAAGGGCTGCTGTGATCCTGTGTGTCCCATCCATCCAGGGACCCCACAAATCCTGTACCCAGCCTGTATTCTCTTGGTGGTTTGCACATGTTGATCCCATCAATTTGGGGATCCCCTAAATCCTGTACCCAACCTGTATTCTCTTGGTGGTTTGCACATGTTGATCCCATCAATTTGGGGACCCCACAAATCCTGTACCCAGCCTGTATTCTCTTACTGGTTTGCACATGTTGATCCCATCAATTTGGGGATCCCCTAAATCCTGTACCCAACCTGTATTCTCTTGCTGGTCTGCACATGTTGGTTCTCCCCCAAAGCTCTGGGTATTTTGGAGGTAGGGGAAGCTTTGGGAGTTTTGGAAGGGGAATGCTTGGGTGAGAGACAGCTGCTTGGGATTGTGAAAAACACCAATCACTTGTTTTTAAAATTTTAAAGGTTTAATTGTAATGAAATTGTTATAAAAATAGTAATATAATTAATGATAATTTGGATAATTAGGATTTAGGACAATATGAGACAATAAAAACAAAGAGTTACAGACAGTCTGGGTACCTTTTTCTGGGCAGCACAAGCCCAAAAAAGGACCCACGTTAACAGAGGATTAACCCTTAAAAGCAACAGCCTGTTGCATATTCATACACCTCATCCATGATGCATCAATTCCACTCAAACACAGGATTCTGTCTGGTCATCATCAACTTCTTCCTCTGAGTCCTGACTTCAGGGCTGAGCAAGGCGGGAAGAAGTTAATTTCTCCTGATAATGGGGCAATAAATTCTCTTTCTCTGAGAGATTCAGGTGTCCTGTGGCTGCTATCTCAGTGCGAGTCCTCTCTTTAAAAAAGTATCCTACACAGCATAGTCTGCACTCCAACCTTATGTTATGACCTAAATCTATATTTAACACACTACTCAGGAAAACCAATACAGCGTTACTTTCTAACACAACACATATAATATTCATTTTAATATTTGCGAAAAGACAATCATAAAATGCACGTTTTTCACAGGATGAAACACCTTAACACCAAGGAGAGCAGGGCCATGGGCAGAGCTGGCCTGGCAGCGCTGGGAATGGCTGACTCGATGCTCTGAGAGGGCTTTTCCATCCTGCATGATTCTGGGATTCTCTGCTTGTTCTTGGGCTCTTTCTCGTGTTGTTGTGAGGTTTGCAGCCCCCAGCACCAGCTGCTGTGTTTGAGGTCTCCCTCTTTGTGCCCTTCTTCGTGGAATCCTGTTGTCTTCTCCTGGAGGAGCAGATTCCTGTTCCTCACACCTCCAGCTCAGCCTGGAATTCCTGCTCTCTTCCGTCTGCCTCTCCCTCCCTGCTCCCTCTCCCATTCCCAATCCAGTGCCTGGAGCTCCTGGGAAGGGCAGAGCCAGCTCTGGGTGCTCCTGGCTGTGCTGAGAGGGGCTCAGGGGATGCAATGATCCATGAAAGCTCTCCTGGGGCACTTTGCCACTGAACACAGAGCCTTCAATTTGGGCAGAGGCTTCACAGAATTTATCCTCCTCTTGTCTTGCGATAGAATGGGTTTGATCAGGGTCACTGCACAGACAGAAATAAAAGGAGCTTATTTTTCTGAAAGAGAAAAAATTAAATTCATTGTGTAGGAGCAGGTTAGGGGCAGGATTTCAAAGGAGCTGCTCCCCTTGGTGACTCCTCCTCTTCCTTCTGTGCATGTTCTGGTCAGAAACAGAGAAAAGGAAGATGAATTTGTCAAGCAAATCTGAATTATTGGGTTCTGAGTTCTCTCAGTCAACAGGAACTCGATGGTTTAATGCTGTAATTAAGTGCTGTTCTTGTCCTTTGGGTTTTCCCAAGTGCCCAGGCCATTCCTGTTACAAAACGCTTTGAGACAGAACTGCGTAAAACATTAGAATGGGTGGTGACTTCTGCTTGGCTTTTATCTTTGAAAAGTTTTGCTTTAATATTTAACAATATTTTAATATTTAATACATGTGGAGCTGTTCCTGCAGCTCGTTCTGCTGGCCCCTCTGGTGCTGTGCCGAGCAGCTGCCCAGCTAATGGCATTGTTAGGATGGTTGATGGGCTGTTGTTGGGCTGTTACTGATGGGGCTGTCTGGGGGCAGAGCAAGCAGGGTCCCCGGGGGCTGCTCCTGCTTCCCAGAGTTCCTCCTCAGCCTCCCTCTGACAGGTCTGGGCTTCTGACAAAAGGTGGGAACAAAAACGGGGCTGTTCTGTCCTGGCTTATCAAAGGTCACTGATAAAACAGCCTCCTGGGAAAGCTGGAGCTGTGTGTGGGGATATTTCCTGTCTGGAAACCAGGGAATCCCAGACTGGTTTGGGTGGGAAGGGACATTAAATCCCACCCAGTGCCACCCTTTGCCATGGCAGGGACACCTCCCACTGTTCCAGGTGCTCCAGCCCCAGTGTCCAGCCTGGCCTTGGGCACTGCCAGGGATCCAGGGGCAGCCACAGCAAATCTGGGAATTCTATTCCAGGGCCTGCCCACCCTGCCAGGAACAATTCCCAATTCCCCATCTCCCATCCATTCCGGCCCTCGGGCACTGGGATCCATTCCCCCTGCAGGAAGGATCAGGGCTTGTTCTCCCTGTTCTCTTGTTCTCCTTGTTCTCCTGGTTCTCTTGTTTTCTTGTTCTCCTAGTTCTCCTGGTTCTCTTGTTCTCCTAGTTCTCCTGGTTCTCTTGTTCTCCTAGTTCTCCTGGTTCTCTTGTTCTCTTGTTCTCTTGTTCTCCTTGCTGTCTTGTTCTCTTGTTCTCTTGTTCTCCTTGCTGTCTTGTTCTCTTGTTCTCTTGTTCTCCTTGTTCTCCTTGCTCTCTTGTTCTCTTGTTCTCCTTGTTCTCCTTGTTCCTGAGTGTTCCCTGAGCTGGGTTCCCTCCTGTGCAGAGCTGCACATGCAGCTCTGCCAGCTCCTCCTGCCTGGGGAAAGCCCAGGCACTGCCCCACAAACCAGAGTTCTGGCACAATAAAGGAATTATCAGCAGTTTGTGGCCAGATTTCCCAGGTGTTTGTGGGGTCAGGGGCTGCACTTCTGTGGCCCAAGGGCTTTTGGCTGGGGAGGAGCTGCTCTGCAGCTGCTGGGGTTTGTGGTGGCAGACTCATGGACAGAAGGAATTATACACCCCAGAAATGCATCCCCCACCCACTCCTGGCTTTTCACCCCTTCCCAGGGCTCCTGTTCTGCTCCCTTCCTGCTGCTCTGTGGCTGGAAGCTCAGGGAGCTGTGAGGGATCATTCCTCCTGAGCCAGGCTGGGTAAAAGTGGCACCCCCAGGATTTAGAGCACGTTCCTGGCCCTACTGCTTCATGTGCGGTGGAGACAAAAATCTTCCATTCTGGAAGTGGCACAGCCACGAGCCATTTAAATATCATTTACTGGGAGAAACTCCAGGAGTGAGCTCCATCTGACAGTTCCAGGCTTAACTCATTTCAAGCAGTTTAAGCCTATATTCTATTCCCCAGATATGGAAAATAGAACTAATTTCAACTGATTTCAAACAGTTTAAGCATCTATTTTAATCCCCAGGTGTGGCAAAGAGAGAAAACTACAAACAGTTGTTATTTAAAATGCAATTGAAAATAAAGCTAAAATAATAATAATGATAATAATGTTCAGTCTTTGTAAGGATTATGTGCATAATAGCACAATAAATCTTCAATTTCAGAGAATTTGCTCTTATTTTCTGATTTAAGATTATTGATGCTTTTTTGGAATAACACATGTCTTGGACTGACATAGACAAGTGCAAGCAGAGAAGTGCACAGGAGAGCACAGAGAACACACAAGATAATGACAATGAAAGTCACAATTATTGGAGGCTCTCCTGCCCCTTCCCACTCTGGGCACAGACACAGACCAGGAGTGACTCCTCCCCAGTGCTTCCCACTGCAGACTCCCTGTGCTTCTCCTCTCCAAAATGTGAAATGGTTTTCCTCCCTGACTTGTAACAAGCCATTCTCAAATCTCCCTTACAGTCAATTAAATTCATTAATTAAAAGCAGATAAAGATCAGTGAGTAAAGGCTGAGCTAATATATGCCTAATATATTGTTGTATCATGCTTTGTCAAACATACCAGTAATTGCTCGTTTAATTTATTCAGCATTACTGATTTAAATATCTTTCTGGACGTTTTGGAGTCAGTTGTCATTTCCTTAATGTCTGCTGGTTGCATATCAAAATGTCACTTTATTATTTCAATACATTATCTATGACTTTGGTTTCCTTAAAACCTCTAATTGCTGTGACAGTGCTCACAGAAACACAGTCCTGATCTGAGAATCATCTCAATCCTAATGTGAGCAGGCAGCTCCTCTTGCCAGGAGGCTTTATTTGTGCGTCACCTTTGCATAATTGCAATGTCGTGGGGACTCTTACCCCCTGACAGGGCTGCAGAGGGCAGGGCAGCCCTGCAGGGCTCAGGAAGGGCAGTCCTGCAGGGAATTCTGCTGCCAGCTCCCACCGAGCTGAGCTGCCCTGGCTCCCTGGGGGTGTGCAGAGAGCAGGAGCCGGTGGCTGTTTGGGGGATTGGGTGTTTGGAGGATTTGTGTTTGCAGGGGTGGGTGTTTGGAGGGTTGGGTGTTTGAAGGGTTGGGTGTTTGGAGGATTTGTGTTTGCAGGGGTGGGTGTTTGAAGGGTTGGGTGTTTGAAGGGTTGGGTGTTTGGAGGATTTGTGTTTGCAGGGTTGGGTGTTTGGAGGGTTGGGTGTTTGGGGTTGGGTGTTTGGGGTGGAGTGTTTGCAGGGTTGGGTGTTTGGAGGGTTGGGTGTTTGGAGGGTTGGGTGTTTGGAGGGTTGGGTGTTGGAGGATTTGTGTTTGCAGGGTTGGGTGTTTGGAGGTTGGGTGTTTGGGGGTTGGATATTTGGGGGTTGGGGGTTTGGAGGTTGGGTGTTTGGGGGTTGGATATTTGAGGGTTGGGTGTTTGGAGGTTGGGTGTTTGGGGGTTGGATATTTGAGGGTTGGGTGTTTGAGGGGTTGGGTGTTTGGGGTTGGGTGTTTGAAGGGTTGGGTGTTTGGAGGATTTGTGTTTGCAGGGTTGGGTGTTTGGGAGTTGGGTGTTTGGGAATTTGGGTGTTTGGGGTGTTGGGTGGTTGGGAATTGGGTGTTTGGGGTTGAGTGTTTGAGGGATTGGGTAGATTTGAGGGGTTGTGTAGCTTTGAATATGGGAGAGAGTAAATGAAAGTTCCAGTAAATTCTTTCAGTCTTCATGAAACCTGAAAGTGAAGAGAATTGCACTGGCACCTCTGAATGATAATGATCTGAAAAGTTTTAATTAAATGTATAAACTGGGGGGAGAGCTGCCTTGTGCTGGAAGAACCAGAGAATCCCAGACTGGGTTGGGTTGGGTTGGGAGGGATCTCAAATCCCACCCAGTGCCACCCCTGCCATGGCAGGGACACCTCCCACTGTCCCAGGTGCTCCAAGCCCTGTCCAGCCTGGCCTTGGGCACTGCCAGGGATCCAGGGGCAGCCCCAGCTGTGCCAGGCCTGCCCACCCTGCCCGGAACAATTCCCAATTCCCAATCTCCCATCCATCCCTGCCCTCTGGCACTGGGAGCTATTCCCTGTGTGCTGTCCCTCCATCCCTTGTAACGGTCTCAAATGCCAGATCTCATCCCAGCCTCAGAAAACATCCACCAAAAACCCAGCCCGTGACAAAAGACTTTACCTAAAATGTTAAAACAATTGTTTTTGCAGGAGACAAAAAAAAAAAGGATTAAATATTTGGTGAAATGTCAATTTCTAAAGGTCTTCAGACAAATTGATGGCTGGAGCTCAGCAGTTCAGTGTAGGAGCCAGTGGTGGGCAGGCTCAGAGGGCAGCTTTAGGACAGCAGTCAATCTAAATTCCATATTCCCTCATAGGCTTTCATAGAAGGATTTGATTACAAACTCCATCCAGAGGTTGTGGAAACTGTGTGTATGTACAGATACAGAAATAGGTGCACAAATTGTATTTCCTGTGTCCCTGTGTGCTCTGTCCCTGCTGCTCTGCATGGGTATCCAGCGCTGATTTTAGCCCATGAGCTTCCCTGCCTGGGGTTTTGTAGAGCTCTGTGAAGCCCTCAGAATAGCTGGTAGGAGTTGTCAGGCACAGCAAAATATCTCAGCAGTTGGAATAATTAACTATTGAAGAGGGGGTTTGTTAACAGTGAATGGTGCTGCTTTATCCATGCTCGAATTTTTAAGATAGTTTTTTTTTTTTTCCAAGTCCCACACAAATGTAGATAAAGCAGTTACCAATAACTGTTACAGGAACAGTTTGGACGACTGTCAGCTTGGATGGAATGCCATATGCCCGCTCAGCTGCTCGTGTAATCCTCTCTAGCTCTCCTCAGAATTTACTGCACTGGGAAATGGGCTTGGCTTGGGTTTTAGCTGGCCACAGGAGCATTTGGGAGAGGAGCAGTGGTGTCGAAGGCACTGTCCCAAGAACAAGTGCTTTTTCACAAATGTTTATGACAGAAAAAGAATTTTGACATTAAAAGGAGTCTGAAGTTGTGAGGGAAATAAGCCCCAGCTGAGGTGATCCCCCTGAGCATCAGTGCCACAAGGGAACCTACAGGAAAAGTCGATATTTCCTGTGATATATTCAGGTTATGGACAAATCCAAGTCTTATCCAAATGGATAACATTTTGTATGAAATCTTGGGAGAAAGTTGAGAAGGGATTGCAAGTATTTAACCCCAGATTGTGCCATGGCTCCTGCGCTTGGACTCCATTAACCTCAGCAATTTCCATTTGTTCTTTGACATTTTTAAGTCACTTCTAAGCTTTTGATTAGCAACTCTGGGCTTTTAGAGAAGGAACCAGTGAGATCAGTGCTCTGCCTGTCCGTGCTGAGGGGAGTCTGATTGGCCCCAAGAAGCAGAGGGGGAATGAGGGATCATCACCAGGGCAGGAGCACACCCAGGGTCCCTGCTCAGCCACCCCAGCCCATGCTGGGGGCAGCTCAGCTGGGGACAGGAGCACTGAGACCTGCTGGCAATGGCAGGCTGTGATGGACAGAGCTGGGACGTGACAGTTCCTGCAGCCCTGGGCACAGGTGTGACAGTTCCTGCAGTCCTGGGCACAGGTGTGACAGTTCCTGCAGTGCTGGGCACAGGTGTGACAGTTTCTGCTGTCCTGGGCACAGATGGGACAATTCCTGCAGTGCTGGGCACAGGTGTGACAGTTCCTGCTGTTCAGGGCACAGGTGTGACAGTTCCTGCAGTGCTGGGAACAGGTGTGACAGTTTCTGCAGTGGTAGGCACAGGTGTGACAGTTCCTGCAGCGCTGGGCACACGTGTGACAGTTCCTGCTGTTCAGGGCACAGATGGGACAATTCCTGCAGTGCTGGGCACACGTGTGACAGTTCCTGCTGTCCTGGGCACAGGTGTGACAGTTCCTGCTGTTCAGGGCACAGGTGTGACAGTTCCTGCAGTGCTGGGAACAGGTGTGACAGTTCCTGCTGTACTGGGCACAGGTGTGACAGTTCCTGCTGTACTGGGCACAGGTGTGACAGTTCCTGCAGTGCTGGGCACAGGTGTGACAGTTTCTGCAGTGGTAGGCACAGGTGTGACAGTTCCTGCAGCGCTGGGCACACGTGTGACAGTTCCTGCTGTTCAGGGCACAGATGGGACAGTTCCTGCAGTCCTGGGCACAGGTGTGACAGTTCCTGCAGTGCTGGGAACAGGTGTGACAGTTCCTGCTGTCCTGGGCACAGGTGTGACAGTTCCTGCAGTGCTGGGCACAGGTGTGACAGTTCCTGCTGTTCAGGTCACAGGTGTGACAGTTCCTGCAGCCCTGGGCACAGGTGTGACAGTTCCTGCTGCTCAGGTCACAAGTGTGACAGTTCCTGCTGTCCTGGGCACAGGTGTGACAGTTCCTGCAGCCCTGGGCACAGGTGTGACAGTTCCTGCTGTCCTGGGCATGGAGCAGTCCTGCAGCCAGGGCTGAACCACCGTGGCTTGTTTTGTCATCACAGTGATTGATACAGGCCCCTTAGACCTTGATTTTAATGTCTGGGAGGTGGATTACCCCCAAGGTCACCCTCATCCTGAAGGGTCTGCTCGCAGGATATTTTATTTTTCTCCTTTACCTTTGCTTGTCTTAATCTGTTTCCTATTAAACCCAAGCATACCCCCTCCTCTGCCTCTTTTCCTTTGAAATTGGCAGTGAACTACCACTGGAAAAATAAGAACATTCAGACATCAGCTTGGAAGTGTGAACACTTTGTTCTCTCCGCTGCAAACACAGCATTTGTGTTATTTTTGTTCTAATTCTCACTTCGCTCCTATTAAGGAGCAATTTCAGCACATTCACTTCACATCGCTGCCAATTTTCGTGGCATTTTAAAGAAACAACAAACAGGTGCAGACCTTGCAGGAGTCAGTGCAGTTGGCTCGTGACTTAAATTGGTTTCATGGAGTTCTACATATTTTTGGGAATTCTGCTGGTGGATTTGGAGAGTCATCCTTCCTCCCCATGGGGAGCCTGTCCTAAGCAGGGCTGGGCTCCCACTGTGCTCAGCACTGGGCTGCTCATGGCTGGCTGAGAAGTGATTTCCTGAGGATGGGTTTGGATTGGGCAGCCAAGGACACTTGGCCACCTCCATCCCCTGTCAGGGATGCATTCCACCAGGAAAGGCTCATTTCAGGCCAGGTGGGGCCCTTTGTCCTCTGCTCCTTTTCCTCCCATTGGAACATTCTCAGTTTCTTCCTTGTGATCATTCTCACCCTCTATTGCATGGGATTTTCCCATCGGGAAGACATGCCTGAGTCTGGGAATGCTGGGATCAGGAGGTGTTGGGCTCAGGAGGTGCTGGGATCAGGAGGTGCTGAGGTCGGGATCCACTCCCATTCCTGCAGACAGTGCCCAGCCGTGTTTCCCAGGCGCGTTTCCCTCCTGGAGCAGGGTGTTGGTGCTGCTGCAGGGCTGTGGCAGCCCTGGCCCCTCCTGGGTGCCTCAGCAGCCACAGTGCTCCCCTGACCTGCCCCCACTGCTCCTCACGTCTGCTCTGTGACACTGGACAGGCTGGCTTTGGTCCCAGGCTGAATCACAAAGTGATGCCAGCACCTTGGAGAGGGATGTGAGGTTACCACTGGTATTTATTTATTTATCCCCTGAGTTGGTAGTGATGCCTTGGGAAGGGATGTGAGGTTACCAATGGTATTTATTTATTTACCCTCTGCATTGGTAGTGATGCCAACACCTTGGGAAAGGATGCGAGGCTACCAATGGTATTTATTTATCCCCTTTATTGGAAGTACCAGAGTGCCTCTTGGGGCTGTTTTGGCAGGTGCTAATTTGGCAGTAATGAGGAATGGAAAGTGCACTGCATGGGCTGAAAGGACAGTGCAGTGCATGGGTTGGAAGGAAAGTGAAGTGCATGGGCTGAATGGAAAGTGCAGTGCATGGGTTGGAAGTCACTGCCCAGAGCAGGTGGAGGATTCCAAACATTGCAGCCTGCTCAGGGGCTGCTCCCAAGCCCAGAGTGGCTGTGGAGCTCCTTCCCTGGGGTGAAACCCTGCTGGGTAACCACAGAGTCACTGAAGTTTGATATTTCAGATGAAACCACATGGAAGAATTAAAGGTTTAATCCAAATATGAAAAAATGGCGTTTATTTTGCCAGGCCAGTTTTCAGTATAATTGGCTAAATGGCTTTGCTTCAGTGCTTCATGGGGTCAAATGCTGCATGAAGTGTTTCAAAGTGCTGATTTTTAAATTAGTCACTCTTGATGGAAAATATGCCCTTTTTTGGTGTGTTACACTAAACCAACAAGAAAGTGCGTGAGTGTGACTAGTGGGGAGCACATGTTGGGGCCACCAAAGCCACTCCTTCTGGGACTCATGGTTCTGGCATTCCAGAGGACAAGTGTCCCTGTGTCCCAAGCCTGGCAGTGCAGCAGGGCTGACCTTTGGCGTGGGGAGTTCCTGGTGCTGCAGGGAGATCACTCCACAACTTCATCTTTATGTCCCTCTTCTCAAAGCGGGGCCAAATCCTTCCCTTTTGTCTTTGAAGTGCTTTTAGAGAGATCAGAGCTTAAAAAGGAGCGGAAATCTCCTCCCTACAAAGGCTTTCAGTATTTGATGTCCTCATCTGATCCCTTCAGAAATGCCATGCCCACCTTGCAGAGGGGCAGCCAATGGCACGGGGGGTCTCACTTTGGGGAGCAAACTTCAAAGGCAGGAGAAGGGCATGAAGAAATGAGCTTATCATGGACATGCACAGGTCTTTGGGAAAGCAAATACCGGGTTTGATTTTACACAAATCCTGCCCTCGGCCTCAAAGGTGGAAACACACAGAGGGATTGGTGGTGGAGGGCAGAAATCCATGGGATGGGGAGAGTCCAGGGCTGCAGTGAGAAGTGATGGAAATGTGACAGCCCAGATCCTGGCAGAGGGGGTGTGGGACACTGGGGGAGCTCAGAGCCAGCTGGAAAACAGAGGGGAGATACTTTTTCCATTCAATATTATTTATATTATAACATAAATGTAATATTATAACTATAATAAAATATACTATTATTTTTTACATTCAATACTATGTGAGGACTACTCTTTCCAGGGAGAAAAAGAGAACAGATGAAAGCAAGCACAGGGCAGCAGGAGGACACCCCAGGAGAAGGTGCAGGAGGGAAGCAGACCCAGCACCTGGAGGGGTTTCTGTGCAGAGATCTCCCTCGGCCCTGAGCTGTCACACCCCCAGCTCCAGGAAGCACTGGGGATTCATTCCCAGCCAGGCAAATTCCCGAGATTGCCTTGGATCCATTTCCGTCAGGGAACATGCTCAGACCTGGCCC
Source organism: Geospiza fortis (assembly GCF_000277835.1). Classification (NCBI taxonomy): domain Eukaryota; kingdom Metazoa; phylum Chordata; class Aves; order Passeriformes; family Thraupidae; genus Geospiza; species Geospiza fortis. The sequence continues at coordinate 525,729 of NW_005054529.1, forward strand.
AGACCAGGCAATTATGCTAATGAGGGACGTGAGAAACTAATTTCAGACATAAATAATGTATTATTGACCATAAGATTTCCCTCAAGCTTCGATTTCATTCCTTCTTCATCACTTTGCTGCCGAGGCAAATTAGCCTTGTGGAAGGAATAATTTGGGTCCCTTTGGGATCCTGGACTCTGTCAGGAATGAGTCAGTGCCACCTTCCCAGCCACTCCGGGCATCATTGGAGGGAGATAAAGCTCTGGACAAATGGTTCTGTCCTCGGTGGGGAAGGGGATGAGGTCCCAAAGTGCTGCAGAGCTGCCAGCCCCAGCTCGTGCCTTGTGCACAGCTCCTTCCGTGGGGAAGGGACCTGGGCCAGGCCCTGTCTCGTGGGATGTGCCCAGGGTGTGCCAGGGGAAATAACACAATTACCAGGGAATGTGTGGTCTGGAGACTGGAAATCATTTGCTCTGGACTGTGTGAATGCTTCTTTTCCACACAGGAATCCCATCTTTACTTACCCACAAAGGTGTGTGCACGCACCCCACCACGGTTTTGTCGGTATAAAGATGCTTTTGGGGCTGTACTGCGGTGTTTTCTGTGAGGTTTCTCGGGGTATGAAATGAATGTTCCCTTCTCACTCAGCATTTGTGGATCCCCATCGACTCCCTGCTGGAAAGGAGAGGATCCCTTTGATGCCCTCCCCAGGGGCACAGGGGAGAAGGCTCTGGAGCAGTTTCCCTCTGCCAGGGCAGGGCAGCTCAGTGCCCCCTTGTAGGAGCATCAGGGGTAGCATGGTGGGGATGGATGGAGATGAATTTGTGGTTTATTGCAAAGGGCCTGGGTGCAGGGCCCTGCTGGGATTTGGGGTTTATTGCAAAGGGCCTGGGTGCAGGGCCCTGCTGGGATTTGGGGTTTATTGCAGAGGGCCTGGGGGCAGGGCCCTGCTGGGATTTGGGGTTTATTGCAAAGGGCCTGGGTGCAGGGCCCTGCTGGGATTTGGGGTTTATTGCAAAGGGCCTGGGTGCAGGGCCCTGCTGGAGCTGCCAGCCACAGCTCAGAGCAGGCTGAGAGGGAGAGGGGGAGAGAGGGTGAGAGGGTGAGAGAGTAAAAGGGGAAGAGAGCAAAGTTCCCGTTACAATACAATAAATCTTCTTCTGTGTTGAATATTCTAATTCTCACTAACCAATCTAGTCCAAGATACAAATCCTACAGCATTTCCATACAGCCTGTAAGAATCATTACATTACCATACTGTGTTACATTTTAAACCCTAAAAACTCCTCTTTGGGCCCCTTCTGCCAAGCTGTAGGGTCTGCTCTGACCCTTGGAGCTGCCTGCAAGCAGAGGGTGTTGTTCCATCAAAAGGGGATCACCTTCAGCTGGCCACACCATTGTTTTCCAGTTGTTCAGTAACTGAGGGATCTCAAAGCTTGCTTTCATTTCAATCTCACTTACAGTTTCCATATTCTCAAAATCTTTTGCCAGGCAATCATATTTATAAGGCTTTCCTGTTCCATCTTCCCCAACAGCCCCTGAACAGGGGAGCTCAGGGCACAGTGAAGTTTGGGAATGGAGGAGCGTGGTCCTTGCTTTTCAGGGGTTAGGGGATGAAAACCTTTGTGTGCTGGGTGCAGTGCTCACCCCTCACGGTGCTGCAGGCCCTGCACACCAGCTGGGAAATAAATCTGGTGCAGTTTTAGTTGGAGGTGGTGAGTGAGCCTCTGGTTTTGATCTCAGGCCTGGATTGGCAGTGCAGGCTTTGTTAGTTCCGAGCTGATGAGCACCAAGCACGCCCCTGCTGCATTCTCTGGGTCATTAGGATTATATTCTGGTTTTTGCTAATAATTGTAATTGCAGAAGTGCACAGACAAAGGACTAATTACTTCAGACCATCAGGCAGACAGAAAGTGCTCAGGGCTGGGTTTGCCTTTCCAGCAGCCTGTGCAATTCCATCCCATAAAGTGTCTGATGGACCCATCAGGGTGTGGCACCACCTTACAGAGCCCAGGGCTAGAGGGGGCTCAGTCCTGGCTCAGACCAGCCGAATTCCAGAGGCTCCTGAAGCAGAAAGTGCCTTTGTTATCCCCCTGGGTGCCAGGCTGTGCCCTCTGCCCCCAGAGAGCCAGCTCAGCTCATGGATCCCATCTCACCCTGCCTTTGCTGGGTCCTGTCAGTCCTTAAACCCTGGAATATCCTGAGCTGGAGGGACCCCAAAGATCTCCCAGCCCAACCCCTGGCCCTGCACACACACCCCAGATCCCACCCTGGGCATCCCTGGCAGCATCCAAACCCTCCTGGAGCTGCTCTGGCAGCCTTGGGGCTGTGCCCATTCCCTGGGGATCTGGGCAATGCCAGCACCCTCTGGGGATGAACCTGTCCTGATGTCCCTGGTTAAACCCACCACGGTGCTGAATATCCCAGCAGGAGGGCTGGAAGCACAAGCTCTGTGTTGGATCAATCCAGGTTTCCTTCCTGCCATGGTGGCTTCGAGCAGAACTCACCTGGGCTCTTCCAGGGACCCTCCCAGAACCAGGGTTCAGGTTTGGGTGACACATTCCCACACCTGAAAAATATTTCAGCTTTTATTGTCTGCCTGAAACTTCTGCTCATGATCTGGAAAGACTTTTGCCAGTCTTTTGGAATGGTTTGCTAATTCCTCCCTGCCTAACTGGTCACTAGTGGTATGACCAGGTTAAACTGCACCAAGATGATTCCCAAAGGTGATGATAATTCACCCCAGATCCTGCAGGTCTGGCTGGGAATCAGCCTGTTGGCCCCCCAGGCTCTGAAGCTCAGGGGCCGGGATCTGTGCATTTGAAATCAAAGCTTTGCAGTGCTAGAAATGTCATTCCAATCTCCTCTTTTTTAATATTTTCTTTAGGAAAGAATTCCATTCAAACAGAAATGTTCCAGAGAACAAGAATGAAATGTCATCTTTTATATCTTTTAAAGCCCTATATTGTGAGCTTGTAATACAGCCAGTACAACCCTTCAGAGGCAGAGAGTTGCTGCACATCAGAGTTTTGCCCTGGAACATTGTATATTGTCTTCCCCAAATGTCACCCTTTGTGCACTCGGGCGCGCCGAGGCAGGAAACGTGAAAGGGCTGAATTAATATTTCATTTGATGCTCCTGGTAATTACAATCAGGATTAATTCCTTCAGCCTGAGAGCAGGTTCTGGGCATTATGGGCATTGTAAATTATTGATTTGTGAGTGGCAGAAGGAGCGTGGCTGAGGGAGGGAGCACTGGGGAAACAGAGCTCCAGTCCCAGCCTGAGGGAGTGACAGAATCCCAGCCTGGTGTGGGCTGGGAGGGACTCAGAGCCACCCAGTGCCCCCCCTGCCATGGCAGGGACACCTCCCACTGTCCCAGGTGCTCCAGCCCCAGTGTCCAGCTTGGCCTTGGGCACTGCCAGGGATCCAGGGGCAGCCACAGCAAATCTGGGCATCCTGTGCCAGGGCCTCACCACAGAATCCCTGAATCTCAAAGTCACAGAATTCACACAATCCCAGAATCACTGGGTTCAAAGAGACCTCCAAGATCCTCGAGTCCAGCCCAGCCCCAGCACCCCAACCAAACCCTGGCACCCAGTGCCACATCCAGGTTTGTTAAACACACCCAGGGATGGGGACTGCACCACCTCCCTGGGCAGCCATTCCAGAACTTTAGCACCTTTCTGTGAAGAACTTTTCCCTGCTATCCAACCTGTATTTCCCTTGGTGCAGCTCGAGGCTGTGTGCTCTGGTTGTGTCAGTGCCCAGCCCCAGCTGAGCACAGGCACCTTTCAGGAGCTGCACAGTGACAAGGACAGTGCTGTGGCTGTCCCCAGTCCCTGCCAGGGTGCCCTGCTGTAGGAGCATCGGGGGTAGGATGGTCAGAATGGATGGAGAGCAGAGATCTCTGAGCCAGGTCTGGAACCTGTGGCTTATTGCAGAGGGCCTGGGGGCAGGGCCCTGCTGGGAGCTGCCAGGCACAGCCGGAGCAGAACTGAGAGAAGAGAGGGGGAGAGAGTAAAAGGGTAAGAGAGTAAAAGGGGTAAGAGCGTAAACAGGATAAGAGGCAAGGGCTAAGAGAGCAAGGTTCCCATTACAATACCATAAATCTTTTTCTGTGCTGAATATTCTAATTTTCACTAACCAATCTAGTCCAAGATACAAATCCTACAGCATTTACATACAGCCTGTAAGAATCATTACATCACCACACTGTGTTACATTTTAAACCCTAAAAACTCCTCTTTGGGCCCCTTCTGCCAAGCTGTAGGGTCTGCTCTGACCCTTGGAGCTGTCTGCAAGCAGAGGGTGTTGTTTGATCAAAAGGGGATCACCTTCAGCCAGCCACACCATTGTTTTCCAGTTGTTCAGTAACTGAGGGATCTCAAAGCTTGCTCTCATTTCAATCTCACTTACAGTTTCCGTATTCTCAAAATCTTTTGCCAGACAATCATATTTGTAAGGCTTTCCTGTTTCATCCTCCCCAGCACCCTGGCAGCCTGGCACAGCAGCACTCTGCAGAGCAGGCAGGAAAGGCTCGATTTGCCCCAAATCCTCCTGCTGCAGTCTCAGCTCAGGGCTGCAGCTCTTTGGGGAGCACCCTGGGCACAGGGAAAGCTGCAATATGAAACACGGCCATTACAAGGGAAATTTCAATTTTGCCAGGGCTGGAAAGCAGCATTAAGCTGTAATTAAAAAGTTATTGCAAACCTCCACGAGGCTCCAATTCCATTTAATGGCTGCAGCTCTCTGTCCATCATCAGGATGAGCCACTTCAGGGGGACACAAACCTGGATTTTACATGTTTAATGCTGGGCGTAATTATCATCTGCTCATTTCCATCCCACAAGTGGAAATTATACAAAACTGGAATATTTACATTTTATGCACTGAAGTTCGGCTTCAAATCAGGAGATGACCCAACTTGTGCAGGCCTGCAAATTAATTTTAAAAAAAGTAATTATGCTGTTGAAGCCCAAAATGAAACCCACACTTGCTGAGTACAAACCCAAATACACAGAACTTAGTGGGAGCATTTTTTATTTATTCATTCCTAATCAGCATTGCAGCAATATTAGGAAAAAACTGTCAAGACCTTTTACATGGCAGATCTGTGAAAAGCTTTACAAAATTAAGTTATATCTGTATATAATATAAAATCAATGGAACTGTTTAGAAAATCAGAGGTACCACTGTGAGAACAAAAAACTAATCAGAAATAAAACCTTTTGTTTAGCTTAAATTAGAGAACACAACTGGTGGGCAGGTGTTTGCATTTGTGTTTTTATGCACCCTTTTCCTGCCACAGCTTTCCACGGTACAGAACTGAAATGGGATTGGGATTAGTGGGAAGGGCAGAGTTTGGGACACGTTTGTGGAAGCAGGAGGTTTGCCAGGAGCAGGATTTCACATTCCACATCTTCATTGTTCAGCTCAGTGCGTCTCAGAGTCAGCTCCTCCTGCTGGAATTTACAAATTCAGACAAAGTACCCAAAGGCCAACGAGCTTGAGTGAAAAATGCTCACGTGCACAGGCAGGGTTGTGCAGCTGGAGTTTCTGTTTTGTTTTTCAGTGGTGCTGCAGACGGGTTTGCATTCAGCCCTCCTCACCTGGGCAGAGCACAGTGTCAGGAGTCCAGCACTGATACTCTGTTATTTTATTCCTGTATAAATTCTGAAGTACAAGACAAACACTTTAGAATTCAGCATCATTCTTTAAATGTGGCAAAGGAACCCAAGCTGTAATTTTTCCCCCATCAGCACAGTAACAGAGTGCAGGATTTGGGCTGTGCTGGGGATGCTGGGATCTCTCACTGCCACCAGGAAAGATTGAAAACTTTGCAAAATTCTCTCTTCTTTCTCTTCTCTTCTCTTCTCTTCTCTTCTCTTCTCTTCTCTTCTCTTCTCTTCTCTTCTCTTCTCTTCTCTTCTCTTCTCTTCTCTTCTCTTCTCTTCTCTTCTCTTCTCTTCTCTTCTCTTCTCTTCTCTTCTCTTCTCTTCTCTTCTCTTCTCTTCTCTTCTCTTCTCTTCTCTTCTCTTCTCTTCTCTTCTCTTCTCTTCTCTTCTCTTCTCTTCTCTTCTCTCTTCTCTCTTCTCTTTTCTCTTCTCTCTCTTCCTCTTCCTCTTCCTCTCCTCTTCCTCTCCTCTCCTCTCCTCTCCTCTCCTCTTCCTCTCCTCTCTCATTTCTTAATAAGAAGTAGGCAGGGCATTTATTGTTGCCCCATGAAAACGCCAATGGGCAGCCCAGGAGATGTTGCTGACTGGGATGAAGGTGGAAATGTGTTCTTTAGTGCCCAGCTGCTGGGGTGGTGTTCCTGTGGCCCAGGTGCCCTGCAGGGAGCTCTGCTGCTCCTGCCGGGGGGCACAGGGGGTTCAGCCCCTGCTGGCACAGAACAGCAAACAGAGAGGGGAACACCCCAGCTGGGCCAGGGAGCTCAGCTTGGAGAATTCCCCCTTGGGAAGGGCAGGGAGTGCCCATCCCTGCAGGGATGGCAATCCTTGGATGTGGCACTGGGGACATGGGGCACTGGTGGCCTTGGCAGTGCCAGGGACTCCACGGGCTCAGTGGGGTTTGCCAGCCACGACCATTCTGGGATTCAGGCACTCAGCTGTAGACTTTAACAGCCAGCAAAGGTTTCATTTCCCCAGGTGCTGGTGTTTGCCAAGCTGGTACTTCCAGGACTCTGTGAGTGCTCACCGTTCATGTATAACCCCTTTGGTGCTCAGTGAGGGTTTTCTTTCCCTTTGTGGTGACACCTAGCTGTCTCAGGGAGCTCCAGGTGTCCCACCCCTGGTCATTCTCAGCCATTCCTGCCCATCCCTGCCCATCCCTGCCCAACCCTGCCCATTCCCAGCCATCCCTGCCCATTCCTGCCCATCCCTGCCCAACCCTGCCCATTCCCAGCCATCCCTGCCCATTCCAGCTCTGGAAATGGCATTTCCCAGATAACCAGGGGAGCAGAGAGGTGCTGCTGCTGCTGCTGTGGGTTTGTCAATAGTCTCTCATCCAAGGCTTTGCGTTTAATAGGCTTTGATGGACTTTTCTTCCATTAATTTGTCTAATTGCCTTTCAAATCCATTTATGCGTCTGGCTCCCACGGCATCCTGTGGTAATGAGTTCCACACTTTAATTATGCACTATGTGAAAAATTACTTTCTTTTCTTTGTTTTGCACCCACTCTCTAATTATTTTCTGACAAGCCTTTGTTCTTGCGTTTTGAGAAACAACAAATAATTGTTGGCCACTTCACACTTGTGCTGCCACCGTGGTTTTCTCTGCTGCTCCTCCTGCCTCTCCTCCCTCAGCTGAGCTGGGTTCAGCATTCCTTGATCAGAACCTGTTCTCCCAGTCTGGGGGACCTGGCACAGGTGCCCAGAGCAGCTGTGGCTGCCCCTGGATCCCTGGCAGTGCCCAAGGCCAGGCTGGACACTGGGGCTGGAGAACCTGGGACAGTGGGAGGTGTCCCTGCCATGGCAGGGGTGGCACTGGGTGGGATTTAAGGTCCCTTCCCACCCAATCCCACGATTCCGATCTCTGCAGGGAGTGTCCCTGTGCATGCAGGGAGTGTCGCTGTCCATGCAGGACTGTCCCTGTTCATACAAGGAGTGTCCCTGTCCATGCAGGACTGTCCCTGTTCATGCAGGGAGTGTCCCTGTCCATGCAGGACTGTCCCTGTTCATACAAGGAGTGTCCCTGTCCATGCAGGAGTGTCCCTGTCCATGCAGGGAGTGTCCCTGTCCATGCAGGAGTGTCCCTGTCCATGCAGGGAGTGTCCCTGTCCATCAGGGAGTGTCCCTGTCCATGCAGGAGTGTCCCTGTCCATGCAGGGAGTGTCCCTGTAAATCAGGGAGTGTCCCTGTCCATGCAAGGTATCTCTCAATTTTGATGATTCTCTGGTTTTATCATCTATGGCATCTCCCCGTGTTCTCCTTGCTCTGAAAGAAGCCACACAGATCTTTGAGGTTTGTGCTCTGCATCAGAGGGCAGTGGGGTGGAGCTGCCCTGGCTGCCCCTGTGGGCATCACTGTGTCTGCAGCCAGGAGCGCCTGGAGCTGGGAGGGTGTGCACAGCTCCCTGATCCCATTTCCAGCTCTCCTGTGGGCTGGAGCTGTCTCAGCTGCACAGCACAGCCAGAGGTGACAGCCTGGAGGGCGAAGGGTTAACTGGCTGGCCCCTGTTCCCAGGCAGGCAGCTGTAAATGCCCCATGTATGAACGCTGGCTGTAAATAATGCAGATCTCTCATTCAGTGCCCCAGGCAGGCAGCAGGACGCGGGCTCACTCGGCCAGATCACAGGCTGAGGTAGAGGGTGGCTGTGGTTTGGTCCCATCACAAAGTTCCCTGGCAAAGCAGGGCAGGGCAGGGCAGGGCAGGGCAGCCTGGGGAGCTCGGGGGTGCTGGGCTCTGCCTGCTCACCCCTCCTGGGGTGACCCTGGCTGCTCCTCCTGTCCCCGGCAGCCCCAGGAGCCCAGCTCAGGCTCAGGGCTGGGGCTACAGCCCCACTCACTGCCAGCACTGCCTTGTCTGGCTCCCCCGGCTCTGTTCCTGCCTGTCAGAGCTCTTCTGCACCCAGGTTGGGGTCATTCGGCAGCCTTGAGGAGAGAGGAGGAGGCAGGATGGGCAAGAGTGCTTCCCATCCTTCTCCCCTCCCTTTCCCCACCCTTTGTTCCCACCCTCTCTCCTCACAGGTGACAGATGCCCTGGTCATTTCCAGCTCTGTGCCTTGAAACCCACGGTTTCAGAAGGGCTCTGGGATTGTTAGGGCTCAATTAGTAACAAATAATTAGTGAAGTAAACGCAGCTCCAGATCCTAATCAACACCACGACCTCTCTGCCCACCCCTGCAGAGGGATGGGGTTTCCTCCTGCTCTGCCCCTAATCTGGGCTTTAATCCCGGGCCAGGTTTGATCCTAATGAGATCAGAGCCTGGCAGGGCTGCAGTGCTGTAACACCCAGGCAAGTCCTGTAACCATGGTTTCCTTCACGGGCTCTCCCCCGGCACGGCGGGATGTGTGTGCAGGAGGCTGCACAGGGCTCTGGCTGTGCTTCCTTCTGCAAACCTGCTGGGGATGGAGCCAAAGACACAGAGCCACAGAGCCACAGCCTGCCCAGCCCAGGGCCAGCAGGAGCCCTGGGATGCGGATGTGTGTGCAGGAGGCTGTGCGGGGCTCTGTCCATGTTTCTTTCTGCAAACCTGCTGGGGATGGAGCCACAGACACAGAGCCACAGCCCAGGGCCAGCAGGAGCCCGGGAGGGGCAGCCTGAGCTGTGTCTGCCCATCCAGACACACCTGTGAGCCTGTGCTGCACTGAGCCTTGGCTGTGCACCTGCAGAGTGAGCTCACCGGGCTGGGGGCACCTCTCACCTCTCACACAGCCATGGGGGGCTCTGGAGGGCTCAGGATCTCTCACACAGCTCTGGGGGCTCTGGAGAGCCCAGGATCCCCTCTCAGGACAGCTCTGAGTGACCTGGGAGACCTGAGCTGGCTGGCACAGGTGCCCAGATTTGCTGTGGCTGCCCCTGGATCCCTGGCAGTGCCCAAGGCCAGGCTGGACACTGGGGCTGGAGCACCTGGGACAGTGGGAGGTGTCCCTGCCATGATACGGGTGACTCTGGGCAGGCTCTGGGGTCCCTCCCACCCAAACCATGCCCTGCTGGGGTGTTGGGGGTGTGCTCTGGGCGCTCCCAGAGCTGCTTTGGGCTCTCTGAAGGCCACGGGCTGGAAGGGGCAGTGGGGATGAGCTGGGCAGGGCAGGCAAGGAGCCCTGGCATGGGGAGTGCTGGGTCTGGGTGTTCCCACTGGGAGCAGCCCCTCGAGGGGCTGAGGGGACACAGGTGACACCTTGGGGGTCAGTTTGGGGCTGGGGTCTGTGCAAGGCCAGGGGCTGGGCCCCATCATCCCTGAGGTGCCTTCAGGATATTCCATGATTCTTCCTAATCCAATCAAGTTATTTGCATAACTACCTAATTTCCAGTGTTCTATTTGCATTAGAATACAATAATAAATATGCATAAATAAAAGTTATGTTCAAAGAAAATGAAGGCAGCAACGATTCCTTCCCAGTGTTCCAAAGCAATTAAAAAGTTAGACACATGTATGGCTGCTTTTCCATACAAGAATTGTCTGAAAGACCTTCAAAATCTATTTAAATTCTGGCTTGTGTATTATATTAGTTCATTATAAAGCCTTTTAGTTAATTCACTTTATCCTTAAAGGCTTAAAATTCTAATTAAATTTTATATCATACCCCACATTCATTAATATATTCCTTTAAAAGCGTTTATAATTCATTGTCTTTATCACTTTTACAATTAAAATCGTTACTCTAGTTTGGATCTCAGGAGCAGGCAGCAGCTGCCTCTGCAGGCACTGCTGAAAAGGCACAGAGGAACTCATCCCAGCTGTTCCATTTGCTCCCTGTGTGCCAGTGCTGCTTGCAGGGCTGGCAGTGACCCACCAGGAGCCAGTCCCTGCCCGGCAGGGACAGCCCTGCCCTCCCAGCGCTGCCTTTCCCAAAGCCGTGGGCCCTGGCAGCAGGCAGCTGATGGGTTTTCCAGGCAAACAGATGATTTAGAGGATTATTCTGCAAACCTGCTCTTTGCCTGACCGTTCTGAAGCGGCTCTGCCCTGTCTGGGCTGGCTCCACAGCTGCTCAGGCCCTGGCCAGGACTCCATTTGCATTATTAATGTGTTTTTAACAAATGATCTATAAGGAGCAAGCTGTGACTATCGAGCACAATTACCACTGAAATGAGAGTTTTAATATTGCAGCATCTGCTGCTCTTGCCAGTGGCCAGCCCACAGCCTGCCAGCAAGGCAAATCTGTGCAGCCACCAGGGTTCCTGGGCTGCAAACTCTGGGGAAAAGGGAGGCAGGCTGTGCCAGTCTTCTGCTGGGTACAGAAACAAGTCCCAGAACTCCTGGGTGAATTGAAATGCAGAAACCTCTGCGCCAGATGAAAATATTCTGGGTTTAATTGTGGGATTCAGAAGCACAGCCAAGGCTGGGACATTTGTGTCCCTGTCCTGGAGGGATGAGGGGGAACACAAATTTCCCATCCCCACCCTCCAGGCTCTGCCAGCCCCACAGGAGCCTCTTCCAGCTGGGTTCCTCATCCTCCCAGATCCCACAGGAGCTGGGCTTCCCATCCTCATCCTCCCATTTCCCACAGGAGCTGGGTTCCTCATTCCCATCCTCCCAGATCCCACAGGAGCTGGGCTCCCCATCCTCATCCTCATCCTCATCCTCATCCTCATCCTCATCCTCATCCTCATCCTCATCCTCATCCTCATCCTCATCCTCATCCTCATCCTCATCCTCATCCTCATCCTCATCCTCCCATTTCCCACAGGAGCTGGGTTCCTCACTCTCACCTCTCTGAGCCACCAGAGCTTCAAAGCTGTTTTTCTCCACAGATCTATCGAGGCAACACTTTGAGTGCTGTGCTCCAGAATCTGATTTCCCAAAATCCCAGAACCCCAGACTGGGTTGGACTGGAAGGGACCCTAAATCCCACCCATTCCCACCCCTGCCATGGCAGGGACACCTCCCACTGTCCCAGGTGCTCCAGCCCCAGTGTCCAGCCTGGCCTTGGGCACTGCCAGGGATGCAGGGGCAGCCACAGCTGCTCTGGGCACCCTGTTTGTCATTATATTGATAATCATAGCTGCTCTTCCTAGGCTGGAGAAGGAATGGTCCTGAGCCCACCTGGGCTCCCCCCGGGGCTCCTGGCAGGACAAGGATGCAGGTGCTGGACCCGCCTTCCCTCTCAGCCTGCAACGAGTCACTCCAGAGCCTAGGGCTGTGTTTTTACCCTTCATTTTCTCCCAGATTCTGTTTGGGTTTGTTGTAGGTTTTAGCTGTCATCAACCCCTCAGTTGTATAACCCTTTTCCCAGGCTTTTTTGTTATTTTCTCCTTTGCTGCATTAGGATGCAATTATGTACTTCAGCTAATTGCCAGTTACTTAGTGTCAAAATGCATAATGTGTCTGAAATGTCCTCGCCTTCTCTGTCAGCATCCTGTGCAGAGCAGGGAACAAATACAAGCTATTACTCTTGTCAAGAATTTACCTGAAAAGATTTTTTTTTTCTTGCTCCATCACATTTTTGGGTGCAGCGTTGTGATTGTAGGCATTTAAAATGTATCAACTTTCTATTTACAAATGATTAGTTCTTGAGGCAGTTTTCGTGCAGGACTTATTTACTCAGAATTATAAATTCACATTTGGTTTGGCACGGGCTTGGGGCTGATAAATCTGGAAACGTTTTTACAGACTAATGTAACTGGACAGCAGCAAGTGCCAGAAAGCATTAGGAAAATGGAAATCTGCTTCACAGCTGAATTTACCCTCTTAGAGACACTGAATGCATTTGAATATTTTATCTCAGATACGTGTGAGGCAGTTGGGAAAAGGTTTAAATTTTAAAAATGGCATAATTAATGGCAGAGCTAATAATGGCACACCTGGCTGAGGTGTGCTTGCTGCTAAAAAAGGAGCTTTTTCTGTTCACATTGGCAGACTGCCGGGTTTCTCTTTCAGAGCTCTTAAGTCACATCATTTTTGGCACACGAAAATTATTTTTAAAAGAAAATTAGAAAGATCCAGAGTCAGTCTGCAGGCGAGGGAACGCTGGAGGAGGGGGCTGGAGCAATGTGAGCCTCAGAGAGGCAGTGGGGCTCCACCAGGCAGGTTTCGTTGTCTTTTCTGGAGAAGAAACAGCCCCCAGAGAAAATCTGTTTACTTCTGTGGCTTAATGAAAAATTACTGGAAACCTCCAGAATCTGGCATTCCACAGCTTTTTTGCATCTGAGCTGCCAGTTCATGAGAAGTTTAACGAGCAACTTACCTAAAACCATGAACCAAATGAAAAGCACAGGGGGAGAGATTGTGCCTCAAACCTCCCTCCACTGAGCTGCTCAGCATTTGTGATCTGGGGGATGTCTGCCGTGAGGAAACAATCACAAAATGTGGGTTTGCCCATAGCTCTGCGTTGGAGCTGCTGTGGAAAGGGATTATTTATTGAAATGCTGAGGGGAGCCTTCCCTCTCGGGAGATTCTGGGGCTCCACTGGCCAGCAGAGCGAGGGGCAGCCGGGCAGTGAATCACACAGCACGCTGTACGTCACACGGCACGCTGTACGTCACACAGCACGCTGTACATCACGCACCATGCTGTACGTCACACAGCACGCTGTACATCACACAGCACGCTGTACGTCACACAGCACGCTGTACATCACACAGCACACTGTACATCACACAGCACACTGTACGTCACACGGCACGCTGTACGTCACACGGCACGCTCTACGTCACACACCACGCTGCACATCACACAGCACGCTGTACATCACACAGCACACTGTACGTCACACACCATGCTGTACATCACACAGCACGCTGTACATCACACAGCACGCTGTACATCACACAGCACGCTGTACGTCACACGGCACGCTGTACGTCACACACCACGCTGTACGTCACACAGCACGCTGTACATCACACACCATGCTGTACATCACACGCCACGCTGTACATCACACACCATGCTGTAAAGTTCTTCCTGCTGTAGCATTTTGCAACCCCACAAAATCACAAACTGTTACCAAGTGAGCCCGGGACAGGCTTTTTGTCAGGGCCAGGCAAGGAGGATTTAGTGAAAATGGTAGGAAAATTAATGCACAGACAGCAGAGGTTTATGTCCAAAAAGGAGACAGAGGAGTCCTTTGACTTTATTTGAATAAAGGGAGAGGCCATGGGGCATTCTCCTGGGATCTCCAATTTTTGGAGGACACAGCCTCCTTTTTATCCCAATTTCCCTCTCTCTTTCCCCATTTCTGAGGTTCTTGAGAGGTTCAGACTTCCCAGAACACCTGATACCAGAGATTTCCCTCTAATGTATAACCCTCAATTTTAATTTTTAATTCTTACAGAATTTAGGGGTTTTTCCCCATTTTTGAGGTACTTGAGAGTTTCAGACTTCCCAGAGCACCTGATCCCAAAGATTTCCCTCTAATGTATAACCCTCCTTTTAATTTTTAATTCTTATGGAATTTAGGGGTTTTTTCTTCCCCATTGTTTCTTTCACCTTTCAATGTCTATTTTCGTTTATCAGCAAACCCAAAGTTTATTTGTAAAAGCAAATATCTCTCTCCATCCATCAATCAGTACAATCCTTCCCATCGTTTCTTTTATCTCCCAGTGCTGGTTTTATCTCTCAGCAGACCCACAGCTTGCTTGGAAAGACAAATCTGCTGTTCCTCTCAAAAACAACCCCAAAAGAGAAACCCCCAGAGCTGCACCAATGGGTAACTCGCTGCAGATTGGGATTTTCCCAGTGGGTTTGAACAGGGGGCTGGGAATCACAACAGCTCATCCATTCCTTAGCCATGTGGGGAAAGGTTAATTGCTGAGGAAATGTGCTTTCCTCCCCATTCATGTCCTGGGGTTTGCAGGGAGAGGGAGAGCCTGGCCTCTGAGCAAATCCTTGATAATCACCAGTACCACAATATCTGAATGTGAAATTCAACCTTCATCATTTGCTAAATAAGTCCAGATTCCTCCACTTGAATCTGCCTTAGGGAAGCTTGAACTAAGACAGCTTTTTCCTTAATTTTTCTGAAACATCCTTTTTTAAAGGGATATGAGCTTCCTGCTCATCCAAGTTACCTCATGAAAATGAGATGAAAGCGCTCCAGCCACACTTCCCAGGCTGCATTATGCAAATATCATTTGTACAGAGCCATTCCCTTAGGAACCAAGTCCAAAAAGCCTCTAAAGTCACAGAAACTCCCTCAGCACTTGGCTTTTCCAGCTCTGCCATCACCTGGTGGCTGGATCCTGTCAGGCAGGAGCCTCTCAGCTATTTCACTAATTCCCCTGATTAATCTCTACAAAATTTGTTTGCAAAATGCTCGCTGCAAATTCAAAGCACTTCAAAACTCGCTAAATATTCACATGACGTGCTGCCCTGCTCCCTCAGCTGGAGTTTGTCACTTCTAGAGCACCTTGGATGGGGAATTCTGTGGGGCTGTGGCAGGAGGCTGCAAGAAGGGGTTTGGTAGCTAAAACCAGAAGTTTTTATGTTGTTAGCTGGCAAGAAAAAAGGGTCTGGTGGCTAAAACCAGGAGTTTTTAGGTCAGGCTGCTGCAAGGAGGAAAGGTTTGGTGGTTAAAACCAGGAGTTTTAGGTCAGGCTGCCACAAGGAGAAAGGGTTTGGTGGTTAAACCCAGGAACTTTTAGGTTGTTAGCTGGCAAGGAAAAAGGGTTTGGTGGCTCAAACCAGCATTTTTATGCCCTTAGCTGGCCTTCCAGAGGGGAATGGTGCCAGCAGGGCCAGGAGAGCTGCAGGAGCCCCCAGGTCCACCAGGGAATGCCAGGGAGGGGTGACCAGCACAGGGGTTGTGCAAAGGGATGTGGGGAGGACCAGTGCAAAGCTTGATAAAGGTTAAGATAAGGGTTCTTAGTGTGGCACTCCTGAATTTGAATCTTAATTATGAATTCTGAGGGTCCTTTAAATGAAAGAAAAACCTAGGCAATGGTTAAACACCACAAAACACTGCAAAGTTTGGAAAATGGCTTCTCTGATTTCTCCTCTCTGTTTTTTCTCCTTCTCTGTATTTTCTCCTCTCTGTCTGGTCCTATCCTGTGACATTGGTGAGGTTTTTTGCAGAGGGAAGTTTGGGATGTGCTGGTGCTCTCCGAGAACTGGGGGAATTGCAGTTTTAATTATTTGTCAAGGGCAGCCAGAATCTCAGAAATGTGTTACTCTGTGTTTCGTAGGCTGCAATCGAAATAAATAAATGGGGCTGAGAGCTCAAATGAGTGCCTGCACAGTGGGCAGCAGCACTTCAAAGGCTTGGGAGCATGAGGAGGCTGGAATGTGTTCCAGCAGCATATTGAACAATGGGAATCTCATCTGGAGCCTCGCAGCCAATTCTGTTTGCCTCCCCTCAGCTCTAATTAAGATTGACAAGGTTATCCAGAGCAGGAGAACAAATATTACAGGAATTGGAGATGTGTTGACACATGACTAAAGAACTACACGGAATTAAATTTATAGACAGGAAATATGAGCACAATTAAGACAAGGCTACTTGAGAAAATGTAGGGAATATTCATGCAGGATTTCTCGGGCTTTGAGCTCTTGGGCTGATTTTGTGCCATTTTCACAGAATCCCAGAATGGTTTGGGTTGGAATGGACCTCAGAGCCACCCAGTGCCACCCCTGCCATGGCAGGGACACCTCCCACTGTCCCAGGTGCTCCAGCCCCAATGTCCAGCCTGGCCTTGGGCACTGCAGGGATCCAGGGGCAGCCCCAGCTGCTCTGGGCACCTGTGCCAGGGCCTGCCCACCCTCACAGGGAACAATTCCTTCCCAAAATCCCATCTAATCTTGCCCTCCTTCAGTTCAAAACCATCCCCCTTTTTCTGTCACTCCATGCCCTCATGGAAAGTCCTTTT
>NW_005054529.1:542190-550021 GCF_000277835.1 Geospiza fortis
CAGTGGGATCCATCCCCCTTTCTCCCCTGTGAACAGCTTCTTTCCATCTGTCCTGTAGCTCCTTCAGGTCCTGGAAGGCCACAGTTGGGTCTTCCTGAAGCTTCTCTTCTCCAGTTGTTGGAGGAAGGTCTTTGACACTTATTCTTGCACAAAAGTAAAATACCAGGACTGGCACAGGTGCCCAGAGCAGCTGGGGCTGTCCCTGGATCCCTGGCAGTGCCCAAGGCCAGGCTGGAGCAGCCTGGGACAGTGGGAGGTGTCCCTGCCATGGGAATGGGATGAGCTTTAAGGTCCTTGTCAACCCAAACTATTCCATGATTTAACCTAAAATAACAGTCTGCAGATATTTGATGTAAATATGAATTTTCATGTGTGTTGTTGTGTGTTTTCCAGAGTGGTTTCAGTGCATGGGTCCCACCTGTTAACACACTCAGCATCCTTCCACGCCTCACACAGAGATTATCAATAATCAGTGATAATCAATAATCAATAATCAGTACAGTTTACAAAAGTCTGTTCTGAAGGGAAATTGCTGCATTTCAAAGGGTGTGATCCTATCTTCTCCTATCTTCTCCAAGTAAAATGAACAGCCAACTTACTTTGAACATGAATGAGGAGACTGGGCATGCTTTCTTCAAAGGGGAAACGTAAAGACAAAAGAGAATTCCCACTGGTTGTTGCTATTAAAAAGCTGTTTATAGGTGAAGTGCCCAAGGAAAGGGCTCCAGAGCAGCCCCTGGTGCACAGGGTTGTGCAAATGTTGTCAGTGCCTGAGGCAGTGCAGGAAGGGGAACGGCCTGGGAAGGGACTCCGGGGACACCAGAGGCTTTCCCAGGAGGGGTAAAACCTGTTACACACAGACAGAGGCACTTCGGGCAGGCACTGAGGGGGTTTGGTAATCAGTGATTGTTTGGGGGCTCAGTGTTTGACTGCTCAATGTTTGGGTGCTCAATGTTTGTTTAAGTGCTCAAGGATTTTTTATGTGCTCAATATTTAGGTGTTCAGTGTTTAGATGCTCAATGTTTGTGTGCTCAATGTTTAGGTGCTCAGTGATTGTTTAAGTGCTCAATGTTTGTGTGCTCAAGGATTTTTTATGTGCTCAATATTTAGGTGTTCAGTGTTTAGATGCTCGATGTTTGTTTGCTCAATGTTTGTTTAAGTGCTCAATGTTTGTTTAGGTGCTCAGTGATTGTTTAAGTGATCAATTTTTGTGTGCTCAGTATTTGTTTAAGTGCTCAATGATTGTTTGGGTGCTCAAGGATTTTTTATGTGCTCAGTATTTAGGTGTTCAGTGTTTAGGTGCTCAATGTTTGTTTAAGTGCTCAATGTTTGTTTCAGTGCTCAATGATTGTTTGGGTGCTCAAGGATTTTTTATGTGCTCAGTATTTAGGTGTTCAGTGTTTAGGTGCTCAATGTTTGTTTAAGTGCTCAATGTTTGTTTCAGTGCTCAATGATTGTTTGGGTGCCCAAGGATTTTTTATGTGCTCAGTATTTAGGTGTTCAGTGTTTAGGTGCTCAATGTTTGTTTAAGTGCTCAATGTTTGTTTCAGTGCTCAATGATTGTTTGGGTGCCCAAGGATTTTTTATGTGCTCAGTATTTAGGTGTTCAGTGTTTAGGTGCTCAATGTTTGTTTAAGTGCTCAATGTTTGTTTGGTGTTCTATATTTAAGTGCTGAATGTTTGGGTGCTCTGTGTTTAAGTGCTCAATGACCATTTAGGTGCTCAGTGTTTAGGTGCTGAATGTTTGTTTAGGTTCTTATTGATAGTTTAAGAGCTCAATGCTTGTTTAGGTGCTCATTGATAGTTTAAGGGGTCAATGATTGTTTAAGTGCTCCATATGTAAGTGCCCAGTGTTTGTATAGGTGCTCAATGTCTAGGTGCTCACTGTTTGGGTGTTCAACATTGTTTAAGTGCTCAGTGTTTGTTTAAGTGCCCAAAGATTTTTTAGCTGCTCAGAGCTCAAGTGCTCAGTGTCAGTTTGGGTGTTCAATGATTGCTCAGGTGCTCAATAATTGTTTAAGCGCTCAGTGTTTCAGTGCTCAGTGGTTTTTTGGGTGCTCAGTGTTTGTTTAGATGCTCAGTGTTGGGTGTTCAATGATTGTTTAAATGCTCCATGTTTGCTTAGGTCTTTAAAGATTTTTTAAGTGCCCAATGTTTGTTTAGGTGCTCAGTGCTTAGGTTCTCGGTGTTTGTTTGGGTGTTCAGTGTTTGAGTGCCCAATGTTAGTTTGGGTGCTCGATGATTGTTTAAGTGCTCAATGTACAAGTGCTCAGTGTTAGTTTAGGTGCTCAGTGTTTGTTTGGGTGTTTAAGGATTGTTTAAGTGACTGTTAAAGTGGTCAGTGTTTGTTTGGGTGGTCAGTCAGGACTGTTCCTTTAGAAAGGCAATTGGTGAAGGTTTCTTTGGGTTGTCCAGGAATGTTTGTTTGTGTTGTGCGATCGGTGCTTGTTTGGGTTGTCCAGGAATGTATTTGGGTTGTCCAATTGGTGTTTGTTTGTTTTGAGTTGTCCCGTCGGTGTTTCTTTGGGTTGTTCAGGAATGTTTGTTTGTGTTTCTTTGGGTGGTCCAGGAATGTTTGTTTGGGTTGTCCAGGAATGTTTCTTTGGGTTGTTCAGGAATGTTTGTTTGTGTTTCTTTGGGTGGTCCAGGAATGTTTGTTTGGGTTGTGCAATCGGTGTTTGTTTGGGTTGTGGGTGGAATGTTGCTTGGGAAGGTCGTTCCTCCTTCCCTGAGTGCAGCCCCCAAACCCTCTGTGCTGGGCATTGCCATTTGTCTCAGGCAGCAGTGGGGGTGTTTAATATTGGTCAGAGGAAAGTGAAACTCCCCATTTGGGTCCCTTCTCAAAAGGCTGGGCCGGGTGACTCTCGAGGTTCCTGGTTTGAGGGGCTCAGGGCAGTGCTGGGGCACAGAGGCACCCATGGCTGAGCCCTGGCCCTGCCTGGCGGGCAGGGAGAGCTCGGTGAGCTGCTCCCCTCCCCGGGACCCTTCCCCATCCATCCCCGGGACCCTTCCCCATCCATCCCCGGGACCCTTCTCCATCCATCCATCCCCAGGATCCCTCCCCAGTGCTGCCCTGCTGGTCCAGGGGGGCTCCTTCCCTCCTTCCCACCAGGATCTGCCTCCCAGGAGCTGTTCAATAGTGTTGTTAATAATGCATTAGTCTGGAGCAAGCAGCTGGGAGGTTCATCCAAAAATCTGACTGTTGCTGGCAAACACAGCCCGAGGCATCTGTGCCAAGGCCCTGTATTTACATCATCCATCCACAACCAGCTCCTGCTCTTGTAAATCAAGAGATCATTGTGATTCTCCTGAAAGATTCATTGTGGTGAGAGACTGCAGCACAATTAAATTTGCCTTCTTTTATTATTTATCACTAATATTCCAACCAGTGGTATATCAACAAATAAATGTTCCGGGAGATAAGCCCAGATGAAATCATGGATCAACCCTGGTGGAAGGGGGACAAATGGAGTCATTCAGTCATGAGTTTGGGCAGGAATTGTATTTCATGAGAGCCTTTGGTGCTTTGAAATTTTGTTTTCATTCCGCCGGGGGCTGGAGACTGCTCGTGAAATATTCTGGCAAAAATGGAACTGCAGAAAACCGGAACTGCGTGCCAGCAGCACTGTGTGACATCGATTGTTACCTGGTGACCTGCTGGGGGGACACTCGTGGGGAATGTGCTCTGCCTGCCAGAGAGCAGAGATGTGCCATAGATCGGGAGCAGGAGCCAGCCTGCTCCGAGCTGCTGTCAGAGCCTGGGGGCAGCAGGGGGGTCCCAGCTCACACTGCTGGGGAGGGGCTGCTGCCTGCACAGGGAGGTGGGCTCGGTAAACACCAACACCTCACACAGCTCCAAACCGGGAGTGGTGACACAGCAGTGCCTCGGCCCCTGGATGGAAGTGTTTGGGCGGGACTGGGACTCCTCCAGGCTGTTTTCAGCCAGCTTTGGAGGTTTCTGCACCAGGAGCTGTTTGGTCAGACGTGTGGTACCTCTGGGGCTGGTGATTTATTTATAAACCTGCTGTCTCTGCTATAAAAAGCCTTGCAATAGCCCAATAATAAATGCATTCATCACCACGTCTGCTGTAATCACTGCAGCTCCTGAGCTGCTATTTGGCTCTCATTAGTTGCAACTCCCATTCACCTATAATTTTGGAGAACACACAATTATGTGTTATCACTCCTTCAAGTGATTACTATGCTGGATGTTTTTAAGATAATGGCGTGGAACACGCCGTGATGAATTGCACCTCTCCAGGTAGTTTTGTTTCTGGCATTAACTCTATTATTTTATTTAAACCAGCCTGGAGGAGCTGTGGGGCAGGGCTGGCATCACCTGCTCGGGGAAGGGCCCCAGGTCAAGGCTGATCCGATAAAGGACGTGGCCCAGCACACAATTATCTCCCTGCTGCCCGTCCTCCCCACTCACACTGCAGATATTATTATGAGGGGATTGAACACCCAACCTGTTTGCACCTGGAAAGGTGCTTTTTTCATTAAGCTTTGATAGTGATAAAAGCCTTTTCAGGGAGAACATGGGGAAGAACAGGAATACTGAGAAATCCCTGGAGCCTGGGAGGGAAGAGGTGAGGGGAGCCCAGCTCTGCTGAGGAGCAGGAGCAGCCACAGCTCTGCCTGCAGCTGGGCTGGCACTGCTGAGACCCCACCTCACATCCCGGCTCCAGCTCTGGGTCCCTCAGGACAAACCTGACTCTGAGGGGCTGGAGCATGTCCAGGGTAGGGAATGGAGCTGGGAAGGGGCTGGAGCAGCTGAGGGAGCTGGGAAGGGGCTCACCTGGAGCAAAGGAGGCTCAGGGGGCCCCTGTGGCTCTGCACAGCTCCTGCCAGGAGGGCTGTCCCCTCCCTTTGCTGTCCCCTCCCTTTGCTGTCCCTTCCCCTTTGCTGTCCCTTCCCTTTGCTGTCCCCTCCCTTTGCTGTCCCCTCCCTTTGCTGTCCCCTCCCTTTGCTGTCCCCTCCCTTTGCTGTCCCCTCCCTTTGCTGTCCCCTCCCTTTGCTGTCCCCTCCCTTTGCTGTCCCTTCCCCTTTGCTGTCCCCTCCCTTTGCTGTCCCCTCCCTTTGCTGTCCCCTCCCTTTGCTGTCCCCTCCCTTTGCTGTCCCCTCCCTTTGCTGTCCCCTCCCTTTGCTGTCCCCTCCCTTTGCTGTCCCCTCCCTTTGCTGTCCCCTCCCTTTGCTGTCCCCTCCCTTTGCTGTCCCCTCCCTTTGCTGTCCCTGCTCTCTCTGTCCCATTTCCCACACCAGCAGAGCCCAGGTGCAGAAGTGCAGCAAGAGCAGCAAGAGCAGGTTCAGATTTGTCCTGAGCAGGCCTGGGGGTGCCAGGGCACGCTCAGGTTTGGGGCACACTGAGCATCCATCCCCTCCCAGGCAGGGCAGGGCTCTGGCACAGCCTCCCCTGCAAACCCTGGGGCTTTGGGCAGGACACCTGGGCTTCCTTGGGCAATTAAAACCAAGGACCAATGCAAGTGTCCCAAACTGAAATGAAGGCATTTCCTGGCTGCTCCAATCCAGCTGGATATTTCAGGGTGCTAAAACCCCTCAGCAACACGCTGGGATATTGGAAATTCGGGAAGTAACAGGAAATGTTCTCTCATTCTCCAGACCTTTGCCTTGCTTTGGTCTCAGAGCTTATTCTTGCTTTTTTTTTTCCCCTTTAATTCTGTTTCAGTGTTGTGTGGTAAAAAAGAGTCAGAAAAACCTCTGACTTTGGTGGTCCTATAAAATAAACATAAACCAGCTCCCAAATTTACCAGGACCCCTTTCCCTGAGGAATAGTGCAAAACCAAAAGGCAAAGCCAAGTCACGAATTGTTTCCTTACCTCTCTGCATTGGTAATGTCTTCTTTGTAATCTCTGGAAGTCAGTGTTTCTCTATCATAAATCCCCAGGAATTAATAAATATCAAATACAGCAGCCAGACCCTTTTTAATATTTCAAATAATGTGATGAATTTGGGAGTTACTCTCGGAAGCTGAAGCCAAGGCTCTCACACCAACAGAGGTGTGGGATATTGTTTCTGAGCCTTCAAACAGAAAATAATGTGGGCTCCCATGAAGGACGTGATTAATGACTGAATATTCTGAGCTTTACACTGCAGTGTTTTGTCCATTTTAGTATGAAAATACACCAGTGAAAGGGAGGGGCAGAAATAATTTTGTATAATTAAAACCAAATGACTTTATTGCAGTCGTGGCGGCAGCAGTTTCTCCGTTCTTGCTAGAGGGAAAATCCATTCCTGGTGGCAGAAGGGAAACACCCACTGAGGCCGTGGCTGGGGTGGTGTGCAGGAAACCCCTGGGAATGGGGAAACCCCTGGGAAAATGGGATTTGCCCTGCCTTGGAGAGATACTGGCAGGTGCTGAGGGTGGAACTGCAGGGATTAAAGGTCATATGGCATCGGCTGGAGGGGAAATTGCATTTCAAATCCTGCAGAGGAACAAACACTTTTGCTCCTAATTACTCATACTGGGCTGGTTCTCTGTTTGCAGAGGCTCGGATGGAGGGGCTAATCCCTGGTTATCTGCACACAGATTTCCTGGAGCATCCCAAAGCAGATGGGATTATGAGCCCAGCAGCTGGAGATGCCAGTGTCCCTGTGCCCTGGGCTGGTGTCCCCTGTCCCAGCCCAGCAATCTGAGCTCCCTGGCCAGTGAGCAGCCCCTGGGGGCTCTGGGAGCAGCGCTGCAGGGGCAGGAGGGCGTTAATGAGGTTAATTACTCAGGAGCAGGATTACGGGCTTGGAGCTACAGCCAAAATGAGAAAGTGAATTCTGAACACAAAAGCAAAAGGATCAATAACGTAAATTACTTTAAACTGAAGGGGGGCAGGGTTAGACTGGAGATTAAGGACAAATCCTTCCCTGGCAGGGTGGGCAGCCCTGGCACAGGTGCCCAGAGCAGCTGTGGTGCCCCTGGATCCCTGGCAGTGCCCAGGGCCAGGTTGGAGCAGCCTGGGACAGAGGGAGGTGTCCCTGCCATGGCCAGGTGGGAACGGCTGGGGTTTATTTGAGGTCCATTCCAACCCAAACCGTTGCAGAATTCTGAGATTTTTCTCCTCCCAAGCACTGCCCAACACCTGCCAGCTGCAGCCCAGGCCCCTTGGACACAGGATGTCCCCCACTCCTGGGATTTCTGGAGCCAGGACCAGCCTGGGGAGCATTCCAGGCAATTCCAGGCAATTCCAGGCAATTCCAGGCCGTTGCTGTCCTTCAGGGCAGCCAGGTGGGATCCCAGCCCACGGAGGCCTCTGGAGCAGAGCCCCTGTGCAGTTTTAATCAAGCAAGTGCAAGAGCTGTTTTTTACAAAGATTAATGGATCTCTGTTTTAATTACGGTGGAATAATAGACTCGAGAGCTGGGAAAGTGGGAGGCATTAAAAAAAGAGGATTAAAAACTTGAGGGAAGCTGGGTGAGACTATATTTTTCTGTACTTACAAATTACAGAAGATCATCCCCATTAATAATGATTGGAAAAATAATAAAGTGCCCTCAGCCGTGTATGACAGTTAACATTAAAATCTATTTTTTATGCTTGTTGTGTGGGGAATTTCTGATTACAATCATCAGTTAAAAAAGAAACTGTGCTTTTTTCCAATCTTCCAAATTTAAATATAGAAGAATACTCTGCTGAGTTCAGCTATGGTCTCATCAATACTTTTCCAAGCCATGACAAGGTAAAAAGAGCAAAAGTCACTTTTATTTAATGACTGTTATGCTTACTTCAGTTGTGCTGCAGCGTTATCATTAATTGCTAAAAATAATTGGTTCTATGCATAGATTTTGAAAACTACATTGCAGGAAATGCTGCTGGGGTGTG
>NW_005054529.1:550070-552081 GCF_000277835.1 Geospiza fortis
GAGAGGAAGGGGAGAAGCAAGGGAAGGCCTCTGATGTTTGCAGATTTTACTGTTGGTCATCCTTTTAATGAATGATTTCCCAGAGATTGCTGCAGGAAGGGTTTTATTGTTATTATTTTTGTAAAGCTCCTCGTGCTCTGCTGGAATCCCTGCCCTGGTCAGGAGAAGCACAGTGGCACACGAACCCTATGTGGAAAGGCTGCTCTGCCTTAGGAAATTGTAAAGGTTTGGGGGGAAAAAAAAGGAAAGGAAAGGAAAGGAAAGGAAAGGAAAGGAAAGGAAAGGAAAGGAAAGGAAAGGAAAGGAAAGGAAAGGAAAGGAAAGGAAAGGAAAGGAAAGGAAAGGAAAGGAAAGGAAAGGAAAGGAAAGGAAAGGAAAGGAAAGGAAAGGGAAAAGGGAAAAGGGAAAAGGGAAAAGGGAAAAGCTTCCTTTAAACAGTAAAAAACCCTGGATTTCCCCTATTTCTGCTCCCCTGCGAAAGTCCATCACAGGCTGTGCTGGCTGAGGCTCAGTGGGAGGAGGCTTGCTCTGTGTCCTGCAGGAGAGCTCTGGGCAATGACAGGGACTCCAGAGCTGGGAGGGGATTTACAAACAGCAAGGGATTAAATCCGTTAGCTTGGAAAACATTTCTGAGATGAATCATCTGATTGCTGCTTCCGTGGGGTAAAAATGCACTTTATCCATCACATCCCACGTGGGTGCTGAGGAAGCACAGGGTATTGGCTGCTCCCAAATAACAAAGGTTTGTGGCTCAGACAGAGCATCCGAGGCAGCTGACTGTGATTGGCCATTAATTAGAAACAACCACATGAGACCAATCACAGATGCACCTGTTGCATTCCACAGCAGCAGATAACCATTGCTTACATTTTGTCCCTGAGGCCTCTCAGCTTCTCAGGAGGAAAACTCCTAAGGAAAGGGTTTTCCATAAAAGATGTCTGTGACATCAGCCTGAGATCCTGGAGGTCTTTTCCAGCCCCAGTGATTCTGTGAATTCTTTTCTGACTTGTTTTGCTTTTCTGGTGAGCCATGCAGAGAGCAGGGAGTTGGTGGAGCTGGGGTTTTGTGCTGGGAGAGGAGGAGGACGAGGCTGCTTTTCTCTCCTCGGGGAAGAATTCACGGTGCTGAGGCTTCCCTCCAAGGTTTGGACGTGTGAGCGCGAATAAACAGTGGGAGAGTGAAATTAATGAAGTGGTAAATGCTCACTGAACCACAGGCTACCTGCAAAAGTGCTGATTTGTAATCCCTGGAGTCCCGGGGTGGTTTGGGGTGGGAGGGACCTTAAATCTGGTGTCCCTGCAGCCCAGCCCCGGGCAGGGACAGCTCCCTGGGCCCAGGCTGCTCAGCTGTGCTGCATGGACTGCGTCCAGCTGCTGCAGAAAGCCACCGGGAAAGGAACACGTGCTGGAAAAACCTCCGTGAATTGGGGCTTTCTCTGCCTCTCCCGCCCTGCTGTTCATTAGAACCGAGTTCAAAACGTTCTCAGGACTTTGAAAGAGGCTCCTTGCCTTCCCTGGATGGGACCAGACCCTACACAGCTCCTCCTGCAGGGACGCCAACCTCAAAGTGCCGCTTCCCGGTGACATCCCAATTCTCTGCTCTATAAATGGGCACATTTTATCCCTCAGAACCCTTTCAGATTTAATGTTGAGATCATTAATTAAATGAATGGTTATTCTCTTGCTTTGTTTCTGAAGCATTTCAGCCTGAAGTTTCCAGTTCCTTATTCCTGAATGGAATGTCATTTTCCACTTAAACAATACTGCCAGATGCTTAAGGCACCAAATCACCATTTTCTCCCTCCAATTTCTATGGTTGTGGTATTTTAATGTTTCATCAAAGGGATGAGCTCTATTGCATTCCCTTCTTCTCTTGGATTTCCTTCATGTAGAAAGCTCTTTATGAAATAAAAATGTCCCATTAGTCTGTTGCACTTTGTATTATCCTCCTTCCTACCTTCCTCCAGCTTTTAAAACTGTTTCAAAGCCTTCAATTCCAAGGTGGGCATGGG
>NW_005054529.1:552101-553164 GCF_000277835.1 Geospiza fortis
GGTGAGTCTAAAATTTGCCTAATTCATTCTCCATGTTTCCTGAAGAGTTGTTAATTTGTGGAGAGGAATGCAGATTTCCCGGTGCCACAGCATCACTTCCCGATGGCTGCTGGCTCTGCAGCTCCCTGCTCTCAGCCCTGAGCCCGTGCAGCTTTCCCTGGCCCCTTATTCCATGGCTGCTCTGCCTTTTCCCACGTGCTGCCTCTGGGAAATGGAGCACGGTGCTGTTGAGCCAGGCTTAGACATCCTCCACCCCCAAGGCAGGCTCAGGCTCCTCCAGCAGCTCGAGGAATGAAGCTGCTCCTAAATCTCCTCCCTGTCCTGGGAGCCCTCACTGCAGGCCCTGAGGGAGAGGAGCTCCTGGGATGGGGTAATGGGATGGGATAATGGGGTGGGATAATGGGATGGGGTAATGGGATGGGATAATGCAATGGGATAATGGGATGGGATAATGGGATAATGGGGTGGGATCATGGGATGGGATAATGCAATGGGATAATGGGATAATGGGGTGGGATCATGGGATAATGGGATGGGATCATGGGATGGGCTGTCCAGTCCCTTCCCACCCAAACCGTTGCGGGGTTCTGGAGTTCTGTGACCCCTCTGAAAAGAAGCTGGTTTGGATTCTCTGGTGTCCAGACAGTTTTTCCTGGAAAAGTGTCTCGGTTGCTGAGCTCAGCAGCAGAAGGGGGCTGTGTCTCAGGAACGGGGCAGGAATTTTCCATGGAGCACACAGTGCTGCTGACCCTCAGGGCTGAGGCTGCAGGAGAAAGGGCTGGGCCAGCCCAGGCAGGAATAATAACTGGGGCTTTCCTCCCAGTGCTGCAGCAGCAGAGCAGGGCAGGAAGAGCAGGGCAGACAGATGCACCCGTGGTTCCTGTGTCTGCAAGCTGGGCTGTGGGGTCTGGGCTGGCTCTGAGCTGGCAGCGATTCCTGGTGTGAGCTCAGCTCTGATAAACCCCGGCTGTGCTCAGCCCAAACACAGCAGCGAGTGGCACCGGGCAGCTCCCCCCGCCCCGTGCTCAGGGTTTCCCTTCTCCCCAGGTGCTACCTGGAAGAT
>NW_005054529.1:553183-554630 GCF_000277835.1 Geospiza fortis
AACCGCTCCACATCATCTTCGCGGGCAGCGACAAGTGGTCGGTGGATCCGCGCGTGTCCATCGCCACGGCCAACCGCCGCGAGTACAGCCTGCAGATCCAGGACGTGGACGTGACGGACGACGGCCCCTACACCTGCTCTGTGCAGACCCAGCACACGCCCAGGACCATGCAGGTGCACCTCACCGTGCACGGTAGGCCGGCGCAGCCTGGGCATTACAGTTTTTGGGGGTTTTTTTGTTCATTTTTGTGGGGTTTTGTTGGTTTTTTTTTTTCCAGAAGGTTAATTGATTACTTTGTTATACTATATTATTCTATATTATATTGCACTGTATTACATTACATCTAAACTGACTCTGCCAAGCACTCAGCTCTGCGCACACTGCACAGTGTGTGACTGTCCTGACAGTCCCGACACACACACGCCTGGCCGTGACAGGCCGAGGAAACAAAACTCCATCACTCTGGGTAAACGATCTCCATATTGCATTCTACTTTTGCCAAACACAGGCACAGCAAATGAGATAAGAATTGTGTTTTCTTTCTCTGAGGTTCAGAGAATGTGAAACCCAGAAATATTCTTGGGAAGAATCATGCCTTGCTTTTCTCTGTGAAGAGAAATGTGGTGACATGGCATGGCAAACTGCAACCCCTTCAGAGTTCCTTTCCTTTCCTTTCCTTTCCTTTCCTTTCCTTTCCTTTCCTTTCCTTTCCTTTCCTTTCCTTTCCTTTCCTTTCCTTTCCCTTTCCCTTTCCCTTTCCCTTTCCTTTCCTTTCCTCCGCTGTCAGTTTTCACATGGATTTAATATTTATTGTATTGTTCCAGGGTGAACAATTCTTGGTTTTGATTGTCTTCCTAATAATTAATGCCCCCATGCAAGGGCTAAAAAAACAAGTTGGAAATTAATTGCGTGTATAAAATACATCAACAGGAGCTTAAAATTAATTAGGCTAACTATGAGCATATAGAGAAATAATAACTCAATAGTTAAAAATATGCATAATTATTAAGCAATTGCATTTATATCTTCAGAAATGCAAAGTATAACCTAAGGCTTTAACTTATTAGTCTTTGGTGCAATCATCATTAACATTTTCTTTTGCATTTTTATGAGTAATAAAGCAATGAATATAGAGGAGAAGAATTGAACTGGCAATCCCTGTTAATCCATGTGGCACATGGAAATCCCTTAGAAATAACGGGGTGAGCCACCTCCCACACCAATTGTCATAGCCACGGGAATCCTGCGGGAATGTTGGGCTGGAGCTCTGAGCTCAGCGTGTGTGTTTGATTAAAATATCGTGGATATTTTTATTAAAATGTCATTGCTGTGACCCTGGTGAGAGGCCTCAGGACCCTCGCGCTCGGTCTGGGGCACGTGCAGGGACACAGGGACAGGGACAGAGGAGAGGGAACAGCTCAGGCTGGGCCAGGGGAGAATTGGGTTG
>NW_005054529.1:554644-555960 GCF_000277835.1 Geospiza fortis
CAGGAATTTCCCCATGGAAAGGGGTCAGGGATTGGAGCTGCCCAGGGAGGGATGGAGTGCCCGTCCCTGCAGGTGGCACTCAGAGCTCTGGGTGGGGACAGGGTGGGGATCAGAGCTCTGGGAGGGCTGGTCCTGCAGCCCTCAGTGCCTGCCTGTGTGCAGGGACCCCCTGGCACCCATTTGTGATCCCAGTGGGACCCCGAGGTCACTGCTGGAGGGACTGGGACGGCCCCCCCCTGCTCCAGAGGGTTAAATCCTGGGATCACACAGGGAGCTGTCCTGGGATCACACAGGGAGCTGTCAGGGGGGGATGCAGCGAGTTATCCCAGGATCACACAAGGAATTATCCCAGGCTCACACAAGGATTTGTCCCAGGATCACACAAGGAATTCTCAGGGGATCACACAAGGATTTATCCCAGGCTCACACAAGGATTTGTCCCAGGATCACATAAGGAATTCTCAGGGGATCACACAAGGATTTATCCCAGGCTCACACAAGGATTTGTCCCAGGATCACACAAGGAATTCTCAGGGGATCACACAAGGATTTATCCCAGGCTCACACAAGGATTTGTCCCAGGATCACACAAGGAATTCTCAGGGGATCACACAAGGATTTATCCGGGGGGGATGCAGCGAGTTATCCCAGGATCACACAGGGAGCTGTCCTGGGAACACACAAGGAATTCTCAGGGGATCACACAAGGATTTATCCCAGGCTCACACAAGGATTTGTCCCAGGATCACACAAGGAGTTGTCCTGGGATCACCTTTAGGATTCCCTGTTAGTTCTTCCCCAGCTGGGTATCTGGAGATTAGGAACAGCCTCTGCTTGGGGCAGAAATGAGTGAGGGCAAAGCAAAACTGCTCTGTCTGAGGGCACTGGGCTTCCCCTGGCATTGGGAATAAATGATGAGACCCCAGGAGTCCCAGGAGAACAGGAGCGCTGGGCAGCAGCCTCAGCCCTTCCCAAGCCCTGGGGATGAGTTCCCAGAGCAGAAAACCTCCTGCAGCTGCAGGAGCCAGGGGTCTGCTCTGTCCCAGAAGAAACGAGGGGAGGCTTAGGGGCATCTTGATGATCTTAGAGGTCTCTTCCAGCCTCATTATTCTGTGATTCTGTGTGATCCTGTTGTTTTTGTTTTGTTGTTGTTAGCATCTAAAGCTCCCAGAAAACATCAGACTCCAGGCACAAAATGATCTGCAGTGAAGCTGCCCCCCAAAGCTGTGCACACCCAGCTCCCCCAAAGCTGTGCACACCCAGCTCCCCCAAAGCTGTGCACACCCATCTGCCCCCAAAGCTGTGCACACCCAGCT
>NW_005054529.1:557033-559039 GCF_000277835.1 Geospiza fortis
CTGCCCCCAGAGCTGTGCACACCCAGCTGCCCCCCAAAGCTGTGCACACCCAGCTCCCCCAAAGCTGTGCACACCCAGCTCCCCCTTTCCCTGGAGTGTGTGAGCCTTGCACACCCAGAACCAGAGCTGGCTGTGCAACACCTCCTCTCTGCTGCTTGGGCTGACAGTGTTCAGGGAGCAAACAAACACATTTTGTGGGTTAAAGCCACCTTAATTCCCAGCGCAGGGAGCAGGGTCCGTTCCCCAGGTGTGACGGTGTTCACAGGGGTCCGAGGATGAGGGAAGAGACGAGGATCTGACTCCATGGTTCAGAAGGCTGATTTAGTATTTTATGGTATATATTATATTAAAACTATACTAAAAGAATAGAAGAAAGGATTTCATCAGAAGGCTGGCTAAGAATAGAAAAGAAAGAATGATTAAAAGGTTTGTGTGTCGGCTCTCTGTCCGAACCAGCTGGACTGTGATTGGTCATTAATTACAAACATCCAACATGGGCCAATCACAGATGCACCTGTTGCATTCCACAGCAGCAGATAACCATTGGTTACATTTTGTTCCTGAGGCCTCTCAGCTTCTCAGGAGGAAAACTCCCAAGGAAAGGAATTTCCATAAGAGATGTCTGTGACACCCAGGGGAGCAGCAGCCTCTGCCCCACTCAGGACCCCCAGACCCAGGGGGCTTTGGCAGAGCTGAGGTTGGGTTTGGGCTCCCAAATCCCTGTGCCAAAGCCAGCACAGCCCCTGAAGGACACCAGCAGGTACAGGCTCGGTCAGTGCCACTCACTGCAGTTACTCCCTTTTGGAGCAGGGAAATTACCTGAGGCTTTTGATGAAAAATAGAACTTGTGTCTTCAGCCCACATTTACATCTGTGAAGGAAAAACCACATGAAAGAGAAGATAATCCAGCTAACTTAATTTCAGTGACCTTATTAAAAAGAAGGGGGGCTCAGAGGGACCCCAGCCCCAAACAGGGACACAGGGCAGGTCTCAGAGGGACCCCAGCCCCAGCCCCACTGCTGTGCTGCCCTCCCAGCTCCCCCTCACCCTGCAGGAATCTGCTCCCGACACGGGAGCTGTAAATAATTCAGTTTTCCATGGAAATGCCTTTTACAGATTCAGTCAGGAACCATAACCTCAGGTTTTTATTTAAACATGTATAATGTTCCCAAAGTAATACTCTAGGCCCTTTTTCTGTTTAATAAACCCCCTTAATGTCCCCTAAATATTAATGTATTGATTTAGTCTTTGCAATGTTTGCAAAGTCTAATTTGTTTCCTCAGCCGGGCCAAGAGGGACTTGCATTTGAAGCTAACGAGATAAATCTTCCCCAAATTTATTTAAAGTGGGACAAAATAAATATGCAAAAGACTTTAAAATCATCTAACAACCACTTCCCAGCTAAAACTGACAATCCATTACTCTTTTAAATTGCCAGCACTCGAGCAGGGTGTCAGCTCCCTTTATAAAATTAACTTGCTGGTGCCAGCTGCCGTTATCATCCTGTCCCTGCTCAGCACAGGGAGAAAAAGACATTTCTGGGGAGGGGGAGGCAGGCACGGGAGCTTGCTGTGGGATGGAGACCCCACAGGGTGTCTGTCCCTGTCCCTGTCCCTGTCCCAGCAAGGAGGAAAAAGCCCTGCATTGCTGCTCCCAGTGCCTTTAAGGTGCCAGCAGAGGCTGATCCCAGGGCTCTCCCCGGGATCTGAGCTCCTCATCTGACACCGGCCAGGGGCTATTTACAGATCACCAAGGGACAGGGCTGCTGTGGAACGTGCCCTGAGCTGGTTTATTTTCCAGCAGCAGTCTCATTCCATGGGTATGACAATGGGAAGATGCCAGCAGCTCACATCCCAGGCAGCAGACACAGAACTCAATGTTACAACTCACTTTATAAAAGCTTCTTGACCAATCACACAAAGCAAAAGCACATTGACAGGAGTTCTATCCAAGCACTACAAGCACAGGTACCTTTGGTTAAACAGTGCTTGCTTATTTCAAATACA
>NW_005054529.1:559481-560186 GCF_000277835.1 Geospiza fortis
TTTTTCTGCTGACCAATCTCATGGCTGCTGCTTGGCTCTACTCACAGTTCTGCTGTCTCTGAAACCTGCCTTTTGCAGCTCTCCCAAACCCCTCTGATTTTGTGCATTCCCACACTCATCCATTCACTGAATTCCTCCCACACAGCTGCGGGGGATCTCTCCCTCTGAAATAACCTGGGTGGTTCCTCCCTGGGCTCGGGGCACAGGAAATGCTGGCACTGGGAGGTGAGCTCATTGGCAGGGATGGAAATCAGCATGCTTTATCTGGAGTGGAGCGGGGCTGCTCTCGTCTGAAACTCATCATTCTGCCACGTTGGAGGTGCTTTGGTCACGGCTGCGGCCGAATTTCCATTACCAGCCTGAAATTTCCACCCTCTGGAATCTGCAGGCAGGGGACAATGGGCACAAAACGATCATTTCCTCCGGGGCCCCAGGAGGATTGGTTCTGTTCCAGTGAATTGAGTGCAGTGGGATGGCTGGTGACCCGTGAGGGTCTTGTTAAGTGCCCTCAGCAGAGTCCAAAGGCTCTTTCAGGAACTTCTTGTCTTACATGGCAATGCCAGGAGGAGGAAAAAATATGGGATAAAGCTAAAAAATAAACCATCCCGCCCCCCCAAAAAAATGCTTAGGATAAAGAAAATAATGATCCACCTCCCTCAGTGAAACAAAGCCAGCCAGCTGGGAAGGATCCCAAAGCATTCTGGG
>NW_005054529.1:560211-570582 GCF_000277835.1 Geospiza fortis
AGAGTGGGAATGAACCAGGAGTGGTGGCTGGGCCTGCTCTGTGCCCTGGGCTCTCTAAATTCATTAATACTTCATGAAATCTTGGGATTCAGGCAAACACGGGTGAAATCTGCTGCTTTGCAATGAAGGGAATCGCTGTAGGATGGCTCCAGAATGCAGCACTTCTTTAAAGGAACAAAAACCTGATTTCAGGCTCCAAGGCTCCAGGGATTCATGATTTTATGTATTTGTAGTTAAAAGCACCAGCATCAAAATTTGTTCTGTGAGGTTGTTCAGTCCTGGAGAGGAGAAGGATCCAGGCAGAGCTCAGAGCCCCTGCCAGGGCCTGAAGGGGCTCCAGGAGAGCTGCAGAGGGACTGGGGACAAGGGATGGAGGGACAGCACACAGGGAATGGCTCCCACTGCCAGAGGGGAGGCCTGGGTGGGAGGATGGGAATTGGGAATTGTTCCCTGGGAGGGTGGGCAGGGGCTGGGATGGAATTCCCAGATTTGCTGTGGCTGCCCCTGGATCCCTGGCAGTGCCCAAGGCCAGGCTGGACACTGGGGCTGGAGCACCTGGGACAGTGGGAGGTGTCCCTACCATGGCAGGGGGGGCACTGGGTGGGATTCAAGGTCCCTTCCAGCCCAACCCATTCAGTGATTCTACAATAACAAGGTACAAAATGCCATTGATACAGAGCCTGTCCTTTTGGGGCATTGCTTTAAATGCTCCACTTTTCACTTTTCTGTGCCAGCCTCTTCCCTTTCCCTTTCTCTCTGAAGAAGCTCCGGTGGCAGGAGTGAAGCTGGGCCAGGCACAAGGGGAAGTGCAGCTGGGGCTGGGGGCAGAAGGAGCAGTGAGCTTTGGTGGAATACCTGCAGGGAGAGGAGCTGCACAGCTCACACCCCATTGCCATGGCTGCTGCTGGGGAGCTGATCCCAGGGGCTGGGCTTGTCTTTGCCTTCCTCTGGCGTTGCAGACTCTGATGGTGTTCACAGGGGGCCCAGGATGAGGGAAGAGTTGAGGATCTGACTCCATGGTTCAGAAGGCTGATTTATTATTTTATGATATATGTTACATTAAAACTATACTAAACGAAGAAAGGATTTCATCAGAAGGCTGGCTAAGAATAGAAAAAGAAAGAATGATAACAAAGGCTTGTGTCCTGGACTCCCTGTCCAAGCCAGCCAGACTGTGATTGGCCATTAATTACAAACAACCGCATGAGACCAATCACAGATGCACCTGTTGCATTCCACAGCAGCAGATAACCATTGCTTACATTTTGTTCCTGAGGCCTCTCAGCTTCTCAGGAGGAAAAATGCTAAGGAAAGGATTTTCCATAAAAGATGTCTGTGCCAGCAGACTCTGGCACCTGCAGCCCGTGCTGCTGCTCCTCTCCCAGCACAGGGATGTGCAGGGAGTTTGTCTGTTGCTGCTTTTAAACTCCTGCCAGCCTGAGAGATGGGATTGTTCCCCTGAGCAGTGCAGGGGCCCTGATTGATGCTGCTGGTGCCAGCTGTGCCTCAGCAAAGGCTGCTGCAGGAGCTGCTGGCGTGGGGCTCCCTCCCAGAGCTGGCTGGGCATGGCCAGGCTGGAGTGCCCCACTCTGCTGAGCAGCTCGTTCATAAACCAGAAACAGCAGAGGGGCAGGGAGCTCCTCGGGAAATGCAGAGGAAAGGGGAGAAATGCACAGACCTGAAGCACTTTAACAGCCTGCGAGTGAGCCAGGGAAAAGGAACGTTTGGGCTCAGAGGCTGCGCTGGAGAACAGGGAGCAGTGACCTGGAAAGGTTCTGGGAATGCACCCTCAGTCCAGCCCCTCAGGATTTACCAGGTGGGAAAGGGGGGCTGGGGACAGAGCTGTGCGTTGCAAAGGTGATTTCTGAAACGGGAAACAATAGCAGTGCATCTTCTCTCTCAACCCCACCTCAGAGTGAGAGGATGCCATTCTTCCATTGGGATTTACTCCATGGCACATCTTGGCTTGGATTGATGAGCTGGGGACTTGGAGAAGGAAAACGTTCAGTGCTCTGAGCTGGGTTTGTGGCTCTGGGAGAAGCACCAGGGGTGGGATGGCTCAGGCTCAGCAGGCTCTCCTCACACTCCGCACACGAGGAGCATTTCCTCGTGTTCTGCACTCACTCCTCATTCCCAAACCCCCACGGCTTCATTTCCATTCCGTAGCCTCAGAGAGGGTGAAGGGAGGATGATGACAATATCTGATATTTGCAAGCAGCCAAATCCACCAGTTGGAAGGAGCAGAACCAAATGCCTGTCTTTAAAAAGAATGTAGGGAGCTAATTTAGGAAAATTTCTGGAGACGACTGAAAAAACGACTGAGAAGTAAAGTGGCAGATTCATCCTGCAGGACTGAATTGTGAGGAATTTGACAGGCAGCTTTAAAGGATTGGGATTGAATGTTTCCTGCCCGGAAAATCTCCATTTGAAGGAGTGGATCTTTGATTGTACAGCTTTCCTAGAGGTGTGAAGAAAACTTCAGCTGTCCATCCATGGACTCCAGGGCAGCAAATCCTGTGATTCTCTTCCCTGGCAGGGGTGCAGGGAATAATTGATAATTAATGGCCCATTAACATCAGAGATCTCCTGGAGGGAGGATTGGATGTGGGAGAAATAAAGAAAACTGCCCAATGAACAGAGGATAACTGCCCCACCTCTGACAGATGGGGACAGAACACAGCCCCAGCCACATCCTGCATTTCCAACCTCAGAAGTTGGAGATCAGGAGAAGTTCTGCCAGCCCTGTCCAGCCCTGGCAGAGCTGCCCAGGGCAGGGCTGAGTGCCCATGCCAGGAGGGGTTTCAAAGCTGTGTGCATGCGGCACCTGGGGACGTGGTCGGGGTGGCCTTGGCAGTGCTGGGGAATGGTTGGACTCCATGGTCTGCGAGGGCTTTTCCAGCCTGAAGGACCCTGTGATTCCCTGATCTTCTCTGCCTTTTGCTGGGTGCCTGAGACTGATGTTGTTTCCTTTGATCCCAGCCCTGTAACATTCCGTGCTGGTTTCTGGGAGCAGACCCTGCAGGGAGATGTTCTGAGGAGTTTCCTCACAGGAGCCTCACAATGCAAACCCTGAGACTGAAATTACTGGGGCTCCATTTCCTGCACGGTGTCATTTGTGAGGCAGGAACGAGGATAATAAATAGTACAAGATCTTTAGCTCCAGACGAGCAAACGACAGCAAAATCAAACCACACAGCATTGATTCGTAATACAATCCCATAATATGACTCCAACTCCTATTATACCCACTTATCACAGGTCTTTTATCCCAGCTATTCAGATAAAAGCTCTGGAATTTGTGCAGGCAGCACGGCACAGCCCCATGGGTGAATTTTGAATGCTGTGCTCAAGGAGATGCACGCACAGAATCTCCTTTTACTGTGGGTTTTGGCATCCTTTTTTTTTTCTTTTTTTTTCCTTTTTTTTTTCCTTTTTTCTTTTCACCTGATGTTTTGAACATCTCTCCCTTCAGGTTAATATGTTCATTTGTAAGGAAAGGATTAAACAGAAATCTCACGAGAGAGACGTGAACTTGAATGTGAGTGTGCAGATTTGAATGGATAAAGAGGCACTTCACGAGCTGGATAAAACCAGAGCGTTCCTAAGCCTCTGATTCCAAACCTGCCTCAAGGCCAGCAGAGCTGAAGACATTACAGGGAGCAGAATAAACAGCTAAAAATTGCTTACTTATACAAAGCTTTGTAATACCAAAGGCTCAAGTAGAGAATTGTAAGTGAGTTATTCTGTTGACCCCCGTGGATTACTTGTTTTGTTGTCTCTAGGATTCAGAAATGTTCTTATTTTATTTAGACTGAAATTTTAATCATCCCCACTTTGCATTTAAAATATGATATTATTTCCCCTTCTATCATCTGTAAGAGAAAATGGGGAAATTTCCTTAATAGTTGGCAGATTAGCTTTGTTATGTAAAACAG
Organism: Geospiza fortis; assembly: GCF_000277835.1. Classification (NCBI taxonomy): domain Eukaryota; kingdom Metazoa; phylum Chordata; class Aves; order Passeriformes; family Thraupidae; genus Geospiza; species Geospiza fortis. The sequence goes on from NW_005054529.1 coordinate 564,147, forward strand.
ATCCTGGCAAAAGGAATTATAATTAACACAAGCGTTCCATTACACAGTGAAAGGGTTGGTTTAAAGTCTTTCTGTTCCAAACACTTCAAAGCAGAGGCTTTGTTTTGTGCTCCCACTGAATTGGATGTAGTTAGCACGCCCAAATATTTTGCCCATAAATATTCCCAAATCGCTGGATGTGATAACAGCAGTCTCTGAGTGAACTTTCCTCAGCCCAGGTTTGGGGTTTGAGAGCTGTGGCAAATCATTTCCTTCATAACCCTGCTTAGCACAGGCACCCAGAGCCCTTTAGGAGCAAGAAATCATTCCTCGCTCCAAGCTCCCATTGATTTATGGAAACAAGCTGCTCCTGCTCACTCACAGGGTGGGAAACAACCTCCAGCACACATCCTGACATCCCTGAGATCCTGTGGAAATCATTATTTATGTGCTGCGTGGTCTCCACTTCCTCACAGACGTGTTTTCATTGCCTTTATTATTTGGGGGGATTTTTGGGAACAATGTGATTGTGACATCCCTTCCCTGGCAGGGTGGGCAGGGGCTGGGCTGGAATTCCCAGAGCAGCTGTGGCTGCCCCTGGATCCCTGGCAGTGCCCAGGCCAGGCTGGACACTGGGGCTGGAGCACCTGGGACAGTGGGAGGGGTCCCTGCCATGGCAGGGGTGGCACTGGGGGGATTTGGGGTCCCTCACACCCAAACCCGTGTGGGATCCCGTGATTCTGGGTGCCCAGGGAGCTGTGAGTGCAGCAGGCTGGGGCTCCTGTGGTTCTGTCATGGATCACGCTGAGTAATCCCCATGGAGTCCCTGGCCGGGGTGACGAAGCACAAAGTGCAGTTTAACCAGTTCCACTCCTGGCATTCTGTCACTGTGACCCAGGGCAATGCTGGCCCCCAGCACTGCCCGGGCCAGCAGAATGTGCTGAGTGGCTTTTAACTTCCAATTACCATGAACTGATTGAGATTTTATTTATTCATTTATTCATTTCTGGGTGCTGAGGCTGTGATGTCCCAGCACAGAGAATAGAGATTCTATTTATTTGTTTATTTATTCATTCATTTATTAATTTCTGGGTTCCCAGGCCATGGTGCCCTGGCACAGAGAATTGAGATTTTATTTATTTATTCATTTTTTTAATTTGTGCATGTCGAGGCTGTGGTGGCCCATCACAGAGAATAGAGATTTTTATTTATTTATTTATTCATTAATTGATTGATTTCTGGGTGCCCAGGCCGTGGTGCCCTGGCGCAGAGAATTGAGATTTTATTTGTTTGTTTGTTTGTTTGTTTATTCATTTATTCATTTCTGGGTGCCCAGGCTGTGGTGCCCCGGCACAGAGAATTGAGATTTTATTTCTTTATTTATTTATTCATTCATTTATTAATTTCTGGGTGCCCCCTGGCACAGTTAAACCCCTGCTGTCGCTCTCCCCTCCAATGGACAGAGCTGCTCTGCAGGACCAGGACAGGGTCATTAGCTGGGCACTGAACCCCTAATGAAGCAGGGTTTGGAGTGCCCAGCCCAGCAGCCCCTCTGGCTGCCAGTGCAGATCTGGCAAATTTGATTTATCCCTCGTTACTGGAGTCCCCAATAACAGGGAATTCATACCCGGTAATTCATACCCGGTAATTCATAGCCGGTAATTTATACCCTGTAATTTATACCTGGTGATTTATACCCAATAATTCACAGGGGCAGGATCCATGCCCGTTTTCACCCACCCAGATTTGTGCCCGCGGGGCCATCCCGGGCGCCCATGGGCTGGGTCTGCCATTCCAGGCTGGATCATTCTCCAATAACCAGGGGATGGTTTTCTCCTGGTTAGTCCAGCGCCCTGCGAGGGGAGGGAGCTGCTGTTCTCTCTTTACCTCCCCTGGGCCATCACCAGCGGGTTGGCCACTAAAATCCCAATTTACCCGGATTTAGCCACACAATGCCCTGCAAAGTGCCGCAGAGCCATCCCATCAGCACCTCAGGGCTGGGCTGGGGCCCTCTGGGAAGAACCTGGAACCCAGCTGGTTTTCCTGCAGAGAAATAAGGGCAGAATTCTGTGCCCTGTCTCTGCCAGGCATCCCAAGCTGCTGGGCAGGCAGCGGTGCTATGGCAATTCACTGCTAACTGTCTGTAGAATATGAATATTAATAACTCCATTAATCCCCATTAATCCCAGCAGTTCCCATGTCACTGCAGTGTCAGGAAGATTAAATCACACCACTCCCCACGCGTTTCCGTGGGATGGGGGCAGCTCTGCGGCAGCTCAAGAGGAGGAATTAATAATGTGGAAAGCAATTCCAGGTTTCAGTGTTAGATAATCATTACTAATTTCTAGGCTTTGTGGTGAGAACAAAAATAAATACTGAATAAATTTGTATCCGCTGACTTAATCCAGGGAAGGAGCCTGTCCTCCCTTGGACTGAGTGGAGGAGTGGAAACTTGCTCAGTATATAAGTTACAGACATCTTTTATGAAAAATCTTTTTTTTAGGATTTTTCCTCTTGAGAAGCTGAGAAGCCTCAAGAACAAAATGTAAACAATAATTGTCTGCTGCTGTGGAATGCAGCAGGTAGATCTTTGATTAGCTCATGTTGGTTGTTCCTAATTAATGGCCAGTCACAGTCAGCTGGCTTGGACTTTCTGTCCGAGACACAAGCTTATGTTATTATTATTTCTTTTTCTATTCTTAACTAGCTTTCTGATGACATTTTTTTCTATTCTTTTAGTATAGTTTTAATGTAATATATATAATAAAATAACAAATCAGCCTTCTGAAACATGGAGTCAGATCCTCATCTCTCCCCTCATCCCAAGACCCCTGTGAACACGGTCACAGATATATTTGTGTTCAGGACAAGCAGAGAGCCATCGTCTCATAAACCACCCCATGGCAACAGGGGCTGAATGAGCCACGCTCATTTTTAGTGCTGGCCCACCAAAGCCCGGCCTAACTTCCCTCTCAGGGGAGGCTGACAGTGCAGGGCAGGCACATCCCCACGCTGGGGTGAGGCAAACACAGCTGGCCCTGCCTTTCCTGTCCAAAACTTGGTCACAGCCAGAGCAGAGTGCTGCAGGGTGGGTGCGCAGCAGTTCCAAGTATCACCAAGGGAATGACCATCAGTAATTCCCTGGGCAGTCTCAGGGCTTTAGCTGCTCACAGTTACCCTGAGATGTGTCAGAAATTCTCTTTTCCCAGCCTGGCGGTTGGAGAAGGAGTCAGAGCTCTTCATTTCTCATTCTCAAGGTTGTTTATTGTTCTTTATCTATAAAATTCTCTCTCCTGTCCAGCTGAGTTCCGCTCAGCAGGTCAGTCAGAGGCACTCTGCCTGCCCCAGGGCAGTGTTATCTTTTACACTACAAACTACCTGTACAATATTTACAATTCCTTCCCAATACCTGTCACCTATGTTAGACAGTGAGCTTCTGCTCTAAACCAATCCAAAAGTGCCACCAGCACAGCAGAAGATGGAGGCCAAGGAGAAGAAGGAGAAAGGCTGGACACGCTCAGATTCTTTTATCCTGCTCCTTGAATCCCCATTCTAAAAACCCCAAAAAATCTATTTTTACACCTCATGACAAAGTAGTTATTACTTATACTTTCGTGGCTTGCAGATCCTCATACAAGGTTGGTAACTTTTTCCATGGGTCACAATCAAAGTCAGAGGTGTTTTGGGCTCTGTGCCAGGGTCTCTGAGCCCCTGGCAGGGTCCTGGCAGTCCAGGACAGACAGAGGGATGTCTTCAATTCTGACAGTGCAGAGGGGCCTGGAGGGGCCCTGGGGATCCCAGGAGGGCTCAGAGGGATGTCAGTGCATGGATGGGGTGATGTACCCGAGGTCACACCTCTGCAGTTTGCCAGTGACACCAGAGTGTGAGTGCTGTGACAGCAGGCTGCAAAGCCCCAGTGGTGGATGTCAGAGGGCTCTGGGATCAGTGAGCTGCAATCCAATAGGGACAGGGCAGGCAGGAGCCTCGGGAGAAATCAGACACACAGATGAGGGGAGGAGCAGCACTTGGGCAGGGCGAGGGTGGCTGTGCTCTGCACCAGGGCAGCAGCACAGCCCAGGAAAGGGCAGCTGGAGAGGCACTGCTGGGCTGGGCAGGGCCGGTGCTGCCTCCCTCTTCTGTCTGACTCAGCCTGAATGGGGAGGGCTCCATCCCCGGGGACAGGGAGTTCTCACAGGGAATGCTCTCAAAGAATTCTCACAGGGAGGAGCAGCTGCTTCACGCTGGAAATCACATCAGGATCCGAGGGACCATGGGGAGGGTGGGGTTCCTTCCCTGTGAGGTGAGGAGAAAGGGACAAGGCAGGCAGTGACATCCACAGGGAGTTGTGTAATTGAGCTGCTGGTTCACAAAATCCCAGTCTGGGCTGGGCTGAGAGGGACCCTAAATCCCATCTCATTCCCCCCCTGCCATGGCGGGGACACCTCCCACTGTCCCAGGTGCTCCCGCCCCAGTGTCCAGCCTGGCCTTGGGCACTGCCAGGGATCCAGGGGCAGCCACAGCTGCTCTGGGCACCTGGGCCTGCCCACCATCCCAGGGAACAATTCCCAATTCCCAATCTCCCATCCAGCCCTGCCCTCTGGCAGTGGGAGCCATTCCCTGTGTCCTGTCCCTCCAGGCCTTGTCCCCAGTCCCTCTGCAGCTCTCCTGGAGCCCCTTCAGGCCCTGGCAGGGGCTCTGAGCTCTGCCTGGATCCTTCTCCTCTCCAGGTGAGCACCCCCAGGTGTCCCAGCCTGGCTCCAGAGGGGCTCCAGCCCTGCAGCAGCCCCGTGGTGGAATTCCCTGAGGATTTGGAGGCAGTGGTCCTTGGGGGTCCCTGTTAGCTCTGAATATTCTGTGGGGCTGGGCTCTAGAGAGAGCTGGGGCTGAGAGGAAAGGACCAGGAACTGCTTTTCACACCAGAGCAAAACGCTTAAAATGGGGAGTAAGCAGAGCCATATGGTTGGGATACAGAGAAGGGGGAGTGATGCAGCCAGAGAACTGTCAAGGGAAATTATTTTAATAACTATCTTGGGAATACGATGTAAATCTGTCATTCAGGCTCGCTGGAGAGAGACTGAACCTGTAGAGTTCTCCAAAAGGAAAAATGCAGAGTTACAAGAAATCATCGCAAATCATTACAGCTTTTATTTAGTTCCTGTGACAGCATGAGCAGCAACAGGTATATCACTGTTTACCTGTCACAACCCTCTAATATTCTCATTTTGCCTGTAAGGAGCAGTGATGAGGTTTTACCTCTAATTTTCCAGTCTAGAACGCTTTTCTTGGCACTTCTTGTGTGGCAGGAATCCTTCAGTGAAAATCCCTTTGCCCACGTGCGTTGGGATTTGTGTTTAAAAGATGCACATCCCTATTTGAGTGTGCAAACTCCAACCTCAGGGACGGGGACAGGGTGGCTGGAGCTGGGCCAGGGGAGGGTTAGGTTGGATTTAGGGAAGGGTTCTTCCCCCAGAGGGTGCTGGGCAGTGCCAGAGCTCTGGGAGCACAGGCTGGGATTGTTGGGGTGTCTGTGCAGGGCCGGGGCTGGGACTGATGGCCCATGGGGGCCCCTCCAACCCAGGATATTCCATAATTCCGTGGTTTTCTGGCTCCAAACCTGCGCAGCCCCCTCAGCAGCCTGCACACCCTGGGTGCAGCTCTTCCTTTGTCTGCGAGGATAAAGAAAGGGAAATCCGAGTTTGTTTGAATTATTACATTTTATTGCTTTTCTGGCTGAGCAAACAGTGCTGCTCTCGCTGCTGGGTGGAAATCGAACCTTGCAGGATTTAGGTTGGGCTGGAAGGGGAGCAGTGGGGTTTTAAGGGGATAATGTGTGTGTCCTTATGTAATAACAGCAGCTTTTTGACACCTTCAGGGGGAGAAGGGCCAGTGTGGCCCGGGGGTGCTGGCCCAGGAGGAGGGGAGGGCTGGGCTGGTTTTGGCAGCCTGGGGAAGCTGGAGGTGTGTGCTGGGATATTTATGGGGTTTGGCTGCTTTTTCATTGGCCTCTTTCACTCTGCAGCTCCTTCAGGAGCGCCCTGGGACCAGGAGCTTTCGGAGATGTTCAGAGTGGTTTATTCAGGTTTATCCAGGCTCTGTTTAACTGACCAGTGTTCATCCTGTCCCACGCAGTTGTCCCTTTCTTACCCTGGGCAAACTCTTCTCTTCTTGTCTTGCCCTAGTGAGGTTATAAGCTGAGTCCAGGGGAGCGCTGGTTTTACCAGATAAAATCTTGTATTATTTCAGCCTTTGTTTTCATAGTTATGACCATTCCTCTCCAGCCCCATCCAACCTGGCCTTGGGCATTCCAGGGGCAGCCACAGCTTCTCTGGGCAGCCTGTGCCAGAGCCCAGGAAACCATTCACAGCCTCCTCTGTGCTGGTGCTGGCTGGAGAGCCATCCCTGCCTTCCAGAGCCCAGGGAACCATTCACAGCCTCTATTCTATGCTGCTGCTGGTTG
>NW_005054529.1:571028-590683 GCF_000277835.1 Geospiza fortis
CGCGCTGGGGCCCCCTCCCCGCCCCTCCAGAGCCCAGGAAACCATTCACAGCCCCCTCTCTGTGCTGGTGCTGGCTGGAGAGCCATCCCTGCCCTTCCAGAGCCCAGGAAACCATTCACAGCCCCCTCTCTGTGCTGATGCTGGCTGGAGAGCCATCCCTGCCCTTCCAGAGCCCTGTCCCAGCCCTGGGCATTAATAAGCCCCAGCAATGGGGCCCTGCTCAGCCAGCAATCAGTGCCCAGCTGCGAGGGCTTTGGCTCCAGCCACCAGGAGGTTGCTTTTTTTATCGTTATTTTTGCCCTTTATAACTTTTTGGCTCCATTTCCATGATTAAACAGTTGGCAGAGCTCTGATTGCAGAGTGCTGCTCGCTGAAAGGAGCTCGTGGAGTGTCTGAAAGCTTTTCCAGGGAGGGGGGAAGGCTGAGCTGCACCTCCTGCTCCTCGTGCTCTGTGGTCCTGGAGCGTCCCACTGGGACAGACGGACATCCCAGGAGTGGGGACAGACGGACATCCCAGGAGTGTCCCACTGGGACAGATGGACATCCCAGGAGTGTCCACTGGGACAGACGGACATCCCAGGAGTGGGGACAGATGGACATCCCAGGAGTGTCCACTGGGACAGATGGACATCCCAGGAGTGTCCCACTGGGACATTCCAGGAGTGTCCCACTGGGACAGCTGAACTGCCCTGGCAGGAGGAAAGGTGGAGAGGCACAAGCCACAGACTCAGGCCTCACCCCAGCGGCACAGAATTCCCAAACAGGATCATTCCTTTTCCACTCACACCCTGACAATGTCCTCAGACTGGTCTCAGATAAGCTGGCCACAGAAAACAGGTGAAGATAGAGTTGTGAACACCAGTGGTGCCCCATGAATTTACAGAGATGCTGGTGACTGCCATGGATCTCAAGGAGGGAGAGGATTCCTCCCAAACTTAGGCAAGTGCCACTTTTGTGAGACCTTGTGTCACGCCTCGGCGCTGGCCGGAATTGGAAATAAATGAAGGCTGGAGATGAAACCATTTCTCTTCCTAGCCCACCATCATTTATTTCCTCAGCCCCACTTTGCCAAAGCTGCTGTGTTTGAGACAAATTGTGTTTAATTAGGAGGAGGTGGAGACCTTTGGGCAACGCTCTTCAATCAAAGTGCCTCGAGGAACTAATCATGGAAATGCAAAAGCAAAGGGGCTGGGAGCTGTCCCCGCTGGTGACTGATTGTCAGAGGGGAGGGCTCCTGCTGCAAAAGCTCTCCTCGTTTAGACCTCTGCTCAACACACTCTGGAAATGCTGTTTGTGGTGGGGGCATTTCACTGCTCTGTAAATATTGGGCTGATCTAAGTATGAAATGAAAAAAAAAAAGTATAAAAAGCAGAGCAATTTTCAGTAAGTATTGATAAAAAATGTTACTACCCCGAAAAGCACAGTTGTCTTTTTTTGTGATCTATACTTAGGATGTAAGATGTTCAACCACACCAAGGAGTTTGCTGGGAATAATTATTGGAGATGTTTAGGGTTGGTTTCAGTTTAAAATCAGGGATTTGGGGTGTGGCATTCACTGTTCAGGGGATCAGTGCTGTTTCCAGGGCAGAGGATGGAAGCAGTGCCTGGGTTTGCCAGGCAGGTGGAGGGTTTATTTTACCAGGGATGGAGGGACAGGGCACAGGGAATGGCTCCCACTGCCAGAGGGCAGGGCTGGATGGGAGATTGGGAATTGGGAATTGTTCCCTGGCAGGGTGGGCAGGGGCTGGCACAGAGTGCCCAGATTTGCTGTGGCTGCCCCTGGATCCCTGGCAGTGCCCAAGGCCAGGCTGGACACTGGGGCTGGAGCACCTGGGACAGTGGGAGGTGTCCCTGCCATGGCAGGGGTGGCACTGGGTGGCTCTGAGGTCCATTCCAACCCAAACCATTCTGGGATTTCATCACACAAATAATATGGAGCCCTTGGTGAAATCCGGGCAGGTTTCACCCTGCAGTGGGTCCCAGTTTCTGGGAGCCTTCCAAGCAGCTCCTTGATGGCAATTCTGGATTTTGCAGCACAGGACTGTCACCTGGCAGAGTGAGCCTTGCACAGTCCAGCTTTTGGGGGGATTCTCTGCAATCCTGACATTTTGAGCCATTTTAAAGATATTTAACTATTCCATTGCAACCTGCTTTGGGTTTGGTTTTTTCCTCAAATCTTTCCTTTGATTGCCTGTTGTGTTTTCCCCCTTTTTCCCCCCTCAAAATGATGGTGGGACATGATGTTCTTAGAGCTCTTTCCCAGCCTTAATGATTCCAGAACTCCATGGTTTGACTGTTCTGGCTGTGTGTGTGGTTTTCCAGGCACAAGTTGCTTTGTCTTTCTGATTACAATGGGAAGAACAGGAGGAGGAAAGAACAGGAATTTAGGGTTTTGCTGCCAGGCTGAAATCCCTGAGGGCATGAGGCAGGGAGGGGGTTTGGGGCAGGGAAGGCTGAGGATTCTCAGTGAGTGGGAATGGAGCTTAATCACCCTCACAAGCACAGGTTAATTTTTCAATGGATTTCTCATAAAACCCAATTATCATGCCCAGGCCATAGAGAGAAGAGCAAGAATCTGTTTCCTGTGTCCTGGCAGTGATTCCCAGCTATTTCCCATGCTGATCAAATCAAATTTATCAATTTATTGCCCAGAGGAACCCAGGGCTCCCCTGCAGTCCCAGGGTGTCCCTGCAGCACTGGGGGCTCAGGGAGGGAGGGGACAGCCACCCCCACGGCCTGGGCAGCTCCTGCTGCTGCCAGGGGTGGGCTGCTGGAGGGAATTGATTGCGGAATTCATTGGGGGATTCACTGGGGAATTGTGGAATTCACTGTGGAATTGTGGAATTCATTGTGCAATTCATTGTGGAATTCATTGGGGAATTCACTGTGGAATTGTGGAATTAATTGGGAAATTCACTGGGAATTCATTGGGAAATTCATTGTGGAATTGTGGAATTAATTGTGGAATTCATTGGGGAATTCATTGTGGAATTCATTGAGGAATTGTGGAATTCATTGCGGAATTCATTGGGAAATTCATTGTGGAATTGTGGAATTCATTGGGGGATTCACTGGGGAACTGTGGAGTTCATTGCGGAATTCATTGTGGGATTGTGGAATTCGTTGTGGAGTTCGTTGTGGAATTGTGGAATTTGTTGTGTAATTGTGGAATTCACTGTGGAATTAATTGAGGAATTGTGAAATTAATTTTGGAATTGGTCTGGGCAGCTCCTGCTGCTGCCAAAGGTGGGCTGCTGGAGGGAATTGATTGCAGAATTCATTGGGGAATTCACTGGGGAATTGTGGAATTCACTGTGGAATTGTGGAATTCATTGTGCAATTCACTGTGGAATTGTGGAATTCATTGTGCAATTCATTGTGCAATTCATTGTGGAATTCATTGTGGAATTCACTGTGGAATTGTGGAATTCATTGTGCAATTCATTGTGGAATTCATTGGGGAATTCACTGTGGAATTGTGGAATTCATTGTGGAATTTATTGGGAAATTCATTGTGGAATTGTGGAATTCATTGAGGAATTGTGGAATTCATTGCGGAATTCATTGGGAAATTCATTGTGGAATTGTGGAATTGTGGAATTCATTGAGTAATTGTGGAATTAATTGTGGAACTGTGGAACTGGGGGCTGTCAGCCCAGCCAGGACCTCCTGAGTCACGTCCCTGACAAACAGCTCCAACCTCCCCTCCCAACACTGGGCTGCATTGAGAAGGGGTCTCCACCTGCTTTAGTCCTGTAAATCCTGGAACCAGGCGAGCTCAGGTCCCTCCTGAGCCTTCTTTTCCCATGGCTGAACATCCCTGGTTCCCTCAGTCTTCCTCCTGCAGCTGCTCCCCAGCCTGTGTCACACACCCTGCCCAAGAAGGGAAGGTTTCGATTAAAAACATTGTGCAAAAGGGAAGGGTTTACCTTAAAACATTAACATTAAATTAATGTTTTAATTAACCATTAAAAAAGAAAAAGCCAGATGACTGCAAAGCACTTTCCATGCTGGACGCCCGCACCAAATTTACTTGGGAGTTTAATTCCTCTTTCCTCCTTGTTTATTATCTCATTTCTCTGGCCTTCTGTTAATCCATTTTCTGAATAAATGTTTATTTGCTGCTTTATTTAATTTTCCCCTGACCTTCACAGCTCCACGTGATCTGGGTGGGAGGCATGAGCTGCTGAAGTGGGGAGTAGCTCTGTGAAGGGTTTAATGTGCGCTCCAGGCTCAGCAGAGCAGATTTTAAATGCCAAATCTGCTCCAGGATCAGAGTCTTCAGAGGTGTGGGAAGAAATACGGATGCAAAACAAACATTTTTTAATTCCTAATAAATATTAACATTCCGTTGTGATGCTGCACACATATTGGAGACATAATTAATAAATTCCGCAGATTTTAGTGATCTGAATGTAATGATCCCTATCAGGCAGGAAATAGCAGAAAAATTAGCAGCATACTGATACAGCAGAAATCCTGATTTGTCTCAAACTGTGAGGCTCCAGAAATGCTGTGGGAGCCAATTTCTACCCCTGGCAGGACGATGTTCCTGGGAAATCACTGCCAATAATAACATCCACGGTTTGCCATCAGCCCCAGATCAGACTGTATCACTTGTGGCATCTGACAGGATTACACTGTGCAGCAGGGCTGCGGCTCCCTGCTTGTTTGGGGGTTGTTTTAATTAATGGACCTCGCAGATTCATCCCTTTTCTAATTCTGTTTTGGAAATGCATCAGTGCTGTGACCTGCTCAGTGTCATTGTAACGAGACTTACAGACATCCTCAACGAGCTTTGATTTAATTTCCTCGCTGCAAAGCCCAGATTAAAGGAGAGCCCAGTCAATTAGGAATGGAACAAAGCTCATACTTAAGAGGAAATCACTTAATCTGCACTCTGTAAGTCTGGAAAATTCTCCACCTTCTACCATGTCACAGCTCCAATCTCCCCGCAGAAAGCCTGGAAAGTTCCTGGTGGGAAGCCCCAGAATGCAGCAAAAGCCTGCACAGTCCTTGTGGGTCAGATCTTCATGGGGGGATTGGGGCTGGCACACAGCAAAACCAGGGAGAGAAAGCCCCAGCTGGGCAGCACTTGGGTGAGGGGAATGGAGGAGCCCCAAAGCGGGAGGAAACAACACAATAAATGTGTTTTAGTCCTCTCCGTGAGCAGCTCGGATTCTCCAGGCGCACACAGAGTGGCTGGAACAGCATCATTAATTTTTAAAGGCACCAGAAAAACCCATTTTTGTCTCCTTTGCAAACTGCCAGGAGCAAGCTCAGCCTTCCCTTGAGCAGGAGCATCCATCTTCCAGGAGCTCTGCACACACACAGGAAAATGCTGCTTTTGGTTGTGGGGTTTGGAACCAGGGCTGAGCTGCTGGGCTGCCCTCGGGGAGGTTCTGCAGTGTCCCTCGGGCCCTGTGTGTGCTGTGTCCCTGCTGGTGGCCCCTGTGACAGCACTCACAGGGGTTCTTGGGATGAGGGAAGGGACGAGGATCTGACTCCATGGTTCAGAAGGCTGATTTATTATTTTATGATATATATTACATTAAAACCATACTAAAAGAATAGAAGAAAAGGTTTCATCAGAAGGCTGGCTAAGAATTGAAAAAGAAAGAATGATAACAAAGGTTTGTGTCCTGGACTATCTGTCCGAGCCAGCTGGGCTGTGATTGGTCATTAATTAGAAATATCCAACATGGGCCAATCACAGATGCACCTGTTGCATTCCACAGCAGCAGATAATCAATGTTTACATTTTGTTCCTGAGGCCTCTCAGCTTCTCAGCAGTAAAACTCCTAAGGAAAGGACTTTTCATAAAAGTTGTCTGTGACAGGCCCCAGCCCCCTGACAGCCCTGTCCCTCTCGTTGCAGTCTCTCCCAAGATATTCCGGATCTCCAGCGACATCGTGGTGAACGAGGGCAGCAACGTCACCCTGGTGTGCCTGGCCACGGGGAAACCAGAGCCCTCCATCTCCTGGAGACACATCTCCCCCTCTGGTGAGTGCCTGGGGAGGGCACAGGGGCAGCAGCACCAGGGCTGTGCCACCCCCGTGCCCCTGAGGGAGTCTGGGCTGGGGCTGGCAGGGCTGGGATGGTGCCTGGTGTGACCGTGTTCACAGGGGTCTGAGGAGGAGGGGAGAGACGAGGATCTGACTCCATGGTTCAGAAGGCTGATTGATTATTTTATGATATATATTATATTAAAAGAAAATTATATACTAAAACTATACTAAAAGAATAGAAGAAAGGATTTCATCAGAAGGCTAGATAAGAATAGAAAAGAAGGAACGATAACAAAGGCTTGTGGCTTGGCTCTGTCTGAGCCAGCTGGGCTGTGATTGGCCATTAATTAGAAACAACCAACATGAGACCAATCACAGATGCACCTGCTGCATTCCACAGCGGCAGATAACCATTGCTTACATTTTGTTCCTGAGGCCTCTCAGCTTCTCAGGAGGAAAACTCCCAAGGAAAGGATTTTCCATAAAAGATGTCTGCGACAGCCTTGGGGGGCTCCTGCAGCAGAGCTGGGCAGAGCTACAGGAATAAAGTGTGGATTTATTAAAAGGCATTCACAGGACACACCTTGGGCAGTGCAAGAGCCTGGCCATGGCTCTACACCAAGATGGACCCTGAGTCAGGAGTTATCACATTTTGATAAGTTTTTGTCCATTTCCATATTGGGTTCATTGTCCAATTCCAGCCCCAGGTTCTGCAGTCCCACCCTCCCAGCTTGCTCCCCACCATTCCCTGCTGTTTGCACTTTTTGGGGCTGGAGCTGCAGTGGTGTCCTTGGTTCTGGGCTGGAAAAGGATTGTTCTGTGGGACCGAGGAGAGCAAAAGGATTGTTCTGTGGGACTGAGCTGTGAGGAGAGCTTGCTGACATTTATATGAAGTTCAGAGTTACACACCAACGCAGTACAGAATCTGGAAAACATGAAAGCTCAAACTTCAGGCATCACCACCACACAGTGATGAGGACAGAGCACCCTAAATATGGATATATGTCCCTACATGTGTTGTAATCTCAGCCATGGATCCAACAATTCCAGTTAAAACCCAAGCTAGGATGAAATGAGGAGCACACGGGGCTCCCTAGCAGTGGGAAATGAAACACAGCAACAGGCCATGCAGTAGGTCTAGTTTGCTGTCATTTCTTCCACTGCTACAGGGTGGGATTTTTGGGGTGTCGGGGTTGGGATTTACGGTCCTGGTGGGTTCCTCCCTCAGGATATTCCAGGATTCCTCACCTCTGAACCATTACTCCATGGTACAGCTTATCAGAATGGTTTTGCTGAACGAATGAAATGATGGGTGTGAAAAATTGTGAACAAAACGGCAACTGAGAGCATCCCTGCTGTTTGATATTTCCATGTATCCCTTTGGCCCCTCAAAGCACACTGAAAGGAAAGGTTTTGGCCGATGTCAGGGCCACTGCAGCTGCTCCCTGTGAGCAAAGCAGGGCTCTGGGGAGATCCCTGCTCCGGCAATGAGGATTTTGTGCTCCCCAGCCCTGTCCCAGGCACTGCCTCTGTCACGGGGACTCTGCAGCCAGAGCTGGCAGTGCAGAGAGGGATTGCTCTGCTCCCGCAGCCCCTGTAAAATCCTGTAATTACAGACCAGAAGGGTTCCGTGGGCTGCCACAGCCTCTCATCATCCTGAGGAACAGTTGGCTTTACAAAGCAAGATCTGGGAAAAAACCCTCACTTTTGACCTTTAAAACAATGACAATGAATTCGGCCTGAAGTGTCCATCAAGGGACTAGAGGAAAAATTCAGTTGTAGCAGAAAATGGATTTTAACTAAATGTCAAATAAAATTTTATTGGAAGCCCTGGTGATACTTTGGATTAATGGCTTAAAGCGTTTGAGTGGCTGCAGAAAGGAGCTGGGGTGATGCTCCTGGAGAGGGAGCAGGGAAAAGGAGAATCATTGCACTCAGGCTGCAGCAGGGGCCGAGGGGGAGCACAGCATCCTCATCTGGAGCCCGGGCAAAATGCAGAGGTGGCACCTGGGGACACGGCCAGGCGGATCCAGGGGCTCAGAGGCACTTCCCAACCCAAGTGAATCTGTGGGGATCAATGCAGGGAGTCAGAAGGGCTTTCAGGGACCCCCCTGGATGTGCTCCTTGCTCCCAGCCCCATCCAGCCCCACCCTGGACACTCCCACCATCCCTGTGATCTGGGATTCTGTGCCCTGGGGATTCACAGACACAGCAGGGCCTGGGGAGGGAGAGCACAGGCTGCAAAGGGCTCAGAAATCCTGTCCAAGGTGAAGGGAGCAAGCCCAGCGCTTACTGTAAATCAAAGGGGACTCTGATGACGGGGAGAGAATGATCAGGAGGGCTCCATGGGTATCAGAAGGTTAATTAATTACTTTATTATACTATACTGTATACATTTCATCTAAAGTGAATCTGCCAAGCACTCAACTCTGCTCACACTGCCCAGAATCTCCCAACACACACACAGAGCTGGCCCTGACAGGCCGAGGAAACCAAACACCATCACTCCGGGTAAACAATCTCTACCTTGCATTCTGCTTTGGCACAACACAGGCACAGCAAGTGGTAAGAACTGTGTTTTCCCTTTCTCTGAGGTTCAGAGAACGTGAATCTCAGAAATCCTTGGGAAGAACTGTGCCTTGCTTTTCTCTGTGAAGAGAAATGTGGCAGCACGGGCTGGCAGGGGCTGTTGTGTGCCCCAGAGCAGGTTCAGGGCCCGGGGCACTGACCAGGTGTACACAGGTGTGCACACCACAGGTGCGCCACAGCCCACCCAGCAAACCCAGCCTGGCCACCAAGCCAGGAGAGGCAGAGAGTGTTGGTATTCTGCCTGCAGCTCCTCTCCTGCCTCAGCCTCATCTGCACTTGCTAATTCCTGCCCGTTCTGGCTGTAATTCCCAGCGGCACTAATGAGGCTCCCGGGCAGGCAGCGCATCTCCCATCCAGCACTAAATTATATTAACCAAGCATATTTAGAATATTCTCAAATTGTTTGTCAAAGCTGCTGCTAAAAGATAAGGAACTGAAATCTCTGAATACAAATGACTCAATGTAGACTAATTCCAGGATATGATCATGATTTACATCAACACAGCCTCGACTCGCATGAGGTCAGATTCAATTTTTCTGAACAAGAGATAAATTGAACCTTTCATAGGAATAAAAATAAAATGCATTTCAAGGTGATTTTTAAACTTAGTCCGTAAATTATTGGCCCGGAATCTTTATTGTGCATGTTTAACTTGCAGTCATTATGTAAATGCTGGCGTTCTATAAATATTCATTACACAGCCCCATTATGTAAATCCAGCAAATCTCCCCACTCAGCGTAACAGCGGCGGGCTGCGGGTTGTAATCTCCAAATCTGTATTGTTGAAATGTCACCCGAATAAATTGCAGGTATTACTTATTTTGTTCTGACATTTCCCAGCAAAGTGCAGCATCGATAGTTTAGGAATGAAGGCAGAATGTTAAAGGATGAAGCTCTGCCAGGGACCACGCTCCAGCTTCAGCTCTGCCGTGTCCCACCGATGCCTGGGCAAAGCTCTGCTGGCAGCAGCAGCGACTGACACTCAGAAATCTCCTGATAAAACGTTTCTCTTTGGCAAAATTCAGGTGCTGTGCATCAAAATCCTTCTCCACTTTGGTTTTGGCAGGAGTTTCCCAAGGGGAGCCTCCCCAGCTGGGGAAGGAAGGGATGCTCAGGGAGGCAGGGACAGTGGAATTAAGGTGAAGGAGGGTCACTTTGGATCAGACCCTGGGATGGAATTCTTCCCTGCAAGGCCCTGAGTGCCCAGAGAAGCTGTGGCTGCCCCTGGATCCCTGGCAGTGCCCAAGGCCAGGCTGGAGCAGCCTGGGACAGTGGGAGGTGTCCCTGCCATGGAACAGTGGAGTGAAATGAGATTTAAGATCCCTTCCAACCCAGACCATTCCAGGATTTTGGGATCCCTGGTTACTTCCAGCTCCATATTTTTCAGCTCTTCCCTGCTCTCTTTCCTTTTTCTCTCAGTTTAATCTCCATCACCGCTGGTCAGCAATTTTCCCAGGGCAGGAGGATGAGTGGACGTGGGGATGGGCCTGCATTTGCAGGAGCAGGGCTGCAGACACTGTGGATAAAGGCAGGTTTCCCCACGTGGAATGCAGGCAGGTCCTTGGCACCTCGGAGTTCATTCTGCCCACTCTGCAGAAAGAACACTGCTGTTGTTTGAGGGAGGGATTGAGCAAAGCCTCCCTAAATCCTGAGCAGCAAACCCAGCTGGAGGTGAGGCAGCCCTGTCAGAGCCCCCTGCCCCTGACAGAGAGGAGAAGGGCTCTGCTGGAGTGCCAGTGCTTCAAACCTGCATTTCCAGGCTGCAAATCCTCAGCTGACAGGGATTATTATCGGATTTCCAGGGCTTTGCCTGTGTACAAAGGGCCAACTCTTCAAATGCTCCCTCCCCTGCTTACAGATGGCTTTAAAGCTGGAAGTCTTAGAAAGAAGTTTCTGGCTTGTTTCTTTTTTCTTGCTAACTCCCAAGCAGGGAGCAGATATTGCTGGGGAGGATATTGCTGTTGTTTTCCCCCCAGACCAAAGCAATTGTGCACTGTGGGTCTCTGAGCAGAGAGGAGCTGCTCTGCCCCTGCCTCCCCTCTGCACCGAGGGGCTGCTCAGGAATTCACCACACTGGGGGAATGATCTCAAACTGCACTTTCCTGACTCTGCAGCTCCAGTTCCATTGGCAGGGGCTCCACAGCCTGGCAGTGACCTGCTTCCCCAGGCTGCTTTGGCACAGAGAGCTCAAACCCAGGGATTATTTTCTCCTGGGTCAGGAATCCTGGAATGGTTTGGGTTGGGACCTCAGAGCCACCCAGTGCCATGGGCAGGGACACCTCCCACTGTCCCAGGGAGCTCCAAGCGCTGTCCAGCCTGGCCTGGGACACTGCCAGGGATCCAGAACAGCCCCAGCTCCTGTGGAAGGCTCCTCTGTGTAGCCAGGATATTTTCTGAAAATTCCTTTCCTTAGGAGTTTTCCTCCTGAGAAGCTGAGAGGCCTCAGGAACAAAATGTAACCAATGGTTATCTGCTGCTGTGGAATGCAACAGGTGCATCTGTGATTGGTCTCATGTGGTTGTTTCTAATTAATGGCCAATCACAGCCCAGCTGGCTCAGACACAGAGCCGAGCCACAAACACGGTCACACCTTTGGAGGAAGCTCTGGTCAGCTGGAGGCATGGATGAGCAATGTTCCCTGGAAAACACCCAAAACCTGCACTCCCTGGGACATGGGGTTGTGACCGTGTTCACAGGGGTCTCAGGTTGCGGGAAGAGATGAGGATCTGACTCCATGCTTCAGAAGGCTGATTTATTATTTTATGATATATATTACATTAAAACTATACTAAAAGAATAGAAGAAAGGATTTCATCAGAAGGCTGGCTAAGAATAGAAAAAGAAAGAATGATAACAAAGGCTTGTGGCTCGGGCTCTGTGTCTGAGCCAGCTGGGCTGTGATTGGCCATTAATTAGAAACAACCACCTGAGACCAATCACAGATGCACCTGTTGCATTCCACAGCAGCAGATAACCATTGGTTACATTTTGTTCCTGAGGCCTCTCAGCTTCTCAGGAGGAAAACTCCCAAGGAAAGGAATTTTCATAAAAGATGTCTGTGACAGTGGGGGATGGCTCAGGTGGCCTTGGCTCCTCCACCAGCCCTTCCTGCGAGCAGTGACATTCATGGGGCACTGCTGATGGCCTGCCTGGCTCAGCCCTCCTGCAGCCTCTCAGGGAGCTGAGGGTTGTTATGAGTATTTGATAGGAATTTCATGGCCCGCTGGTTATCCTGGAGGGATTGCTCAGCTGATGAAGGCATGGCTCGTCCTTAAATCAATGGTGCCTGCTATCAAACACGGGGATTAATTAACAGTTTAAAGGCAGCAGAGCACCCAATGGACACGGCTGGGTGGGATTCCTCCCTTTGCCTTTGGATCAGCAATGAAATCCCTCCCAAATCCACCTCCCAAGCCACAGCTCTGTGTGAAAAAGGCCACGTCCTCTGGGCTCAGTTATGGGGATTTTGGCCTTTTCTTTTTAACAGGACTTGTAGGTACCAGCCCCAGGGGGTTTGGTATCAGGATCCAATTTAGTGACATCCAGTGCCAGGAGCCGCTGCTCTGGTGAGGTGACATTACCCTGCAGCTGGGGCTTTCTGAGGGACGCTCCTCAGAAAGGGCCTTTGCAGACCTTTGAGCATCCCGTCAGGAACAATTAAAGGCACTCCTGGAAATCCTCAGGCCTTCTTAAAATCCTTTAAAGAATTCACTTTAAAATACGCTTGTCAGGAGAAGAATACCCCAGCTAAGATGGTCAAATAATTGGGGCTTTGTGGAGGAACTGAGGGACGAGAGTGAGATCAAAATCTTAGTGAGATACAAACTAAAACTGCCCAAAAGCGTGGCACAGAAATGAGCAGGATCTCCTTCTTTTTGACAATTTAATGATAAATAGGAAGCATTTCTTACTTTTCAATAAAAGCAGATGAACTCATTAATAACTCATAGAACGCAATGAAAATGAGAGTTTTAAATGCAGGCTGAGCTTATTCCCACAGATATCAGTTCATTTTTACCTGAGAAATGTTGCACTTTTGAACGAGCAGCGTGTGGATCTCAGGAGATATGTCAGAGCTCCAATTATCAGAGCCAGCCCAGTGTTCTCCCCTCCTTCCAGAGCCAGCCAAGCCCAGGCTTGTGCAGAGGCACCAATAATTCACCCCTTGATGGCCAGGACATAACAGCTCTGCCTTGTCCCCGCTGCCCTCCTGGGCTTTTCCCAGAGCTCCCAAAGGCACAGTTATTAACAGCCAATTAAAGGCTTTCAGGCTGGGAAAACACTTCCAGCAAGGCTTTTAAACCCGTAGACCTATAATTTCCAGCACCTGTGGTGGTGGCTGCTGTGAGAGCTGTGCTGCAGTAATGACGGCACTGAACTTCTTGGGGTTTGTGATGTGGTGAGCGCCTTGTGAGGAACCCAAACCCATTAATTGGCCATGGAGAGGCCGGGAGCACAGCTGGGAGCAGGAGCAGCTCCAGGTGAGGGACACCAAACACTCCCTGCCAGGTGGGGACAGCAGGGGAGGGCTGGGAGGGGCTGGGGAAGCGCCTGTGCCCCGTGTCAGGGGGGGACAGATGTGTTCTGGAACAATTCCTGATGGCTTCCAGTGTTCTGGAACAATTCCTGAGGGGTTCCAGTGTTCCTGGAGCTGGGTCAGTGTTCTGGAACAATTCCTGATGGTTTCCAATGTTCCTGGAGCTGGGTCAGTGTTCTGGAACAATTCCTGATGGGCTCCAGTGTTCTGGAACAATTCCTGAGGGGTTCCAGTGTAACTGGAGCTGGGTCAGTGTTCTGGGACAATTCCCAGTGGGTTCCAGTGTCCCTGGAGCTGGGTCAGTGTTCTGGGACAATTCCCAGTGGGTTCCAGTGTCCCTGGAGCTGGGTCAGTGTTCTGGGACAATTCCCAGTGGGTTCCAGTGTCCCTGGAGCTGGGTCAGTGTTCTGGAACAATTCCTGAGGGGTTCCAGTGTCCCTGGAGCTGGGTCAGTGTTCTGGGACAATTCCTGATGGGTTCCAGTTGAGCTGGGCCAGTGTTCCTGGCTGTGATCAGTTCCCAGTGGGTTCCAGTTGAGCTGGGCCAGTGTTCCTGGCTGTGATCAGTTCCCAGTGGGTTCCAGGGCACAGAGCAGGCTGGACACCAATGTTTCTGTTTGGCTCTCTGTCCTCTCCCAGCAGGGAGATCTCTGCCTGTCCTGGCAATCACTCAGGGACTGTCCTTATTCCTGTGTGACACCCAGATCCCATTCCTCTGGGTCCTGTGGCCAGGAGAGCTGTTAATTACTGGATCCCGTTAATTATAGGCTGGGATCAGCTGCTCCAGGAGTGCCTTTGGTCCCTGCAGCTGGCCCTGGGCTGGCTTTGCTCCACCCTGCAGGGCAGGCTGGGCTCTGAAACCATCAGCACTCAGGGATGCTGAGCTCTGAAGGCAGGAATGGTGCAGTGCTGGGCTGGTTTGGGGCGGATTTACAGCTCGTCTTGTCCACCCTGCCATGGCAGGGACACCGTCCCCTGTCCCAGGGTGCTCCAAGGCCTGTCCAGCCTGGCCTGGGACACTTCTGGGGCAGCCACAGCTGCTCTGTTCTGTGGCATCCATCAGGTACAAATTACCCTGGTCTATCTCGGGGTTGTTGAGCTTCTCTGTGGAGCTGGGTCAGGAGAGGACCTCTGGCCAGCTCCAGGAGTTTGGGGGTGTCACCTGCCCTTGGAGCTGGGGCTGCTGCGTGGAGCTGCACTGGCTGAGCCTGTTAAACTCTGGCTGCTGTGCAGGTGTTGGGTTTCAGGAGCCGTGTGCTCAGCCTGCAGTAATTTCCTCCTGTGGTTCTTCCATTCCAGCCAAGCCCTTTGAGAGCGGGCAGTACCTGGACATCTACGGCATCACCAGGGACCAGGCTGGGGAGTACGAGTGCAGCGCGGAGAACGACGTCTCGGTGCCGGACGTGAAGAAAGTCAAAGTCACAGTAAACTGTAAGTGCTGCTATTTGTTATTGCCTCAGCGTGCTGCAGAAGGACAGTCTGCAGCAGCAGCAGGCTGCAGGAGCTGCTGGCTTGGTCACAGTGGCTGAGGGGGCTGTGCTCTGGCACCTGGGTGTCACTGAGTGAGCTCAAGGTGCAGACTCTCATTCTGGGTGATGATCTGAGCAGCTGCTGGTGGCTGCTGTGGATGTTGGGCTGAGCCCTTCCTGGTTTCTCTTGTCGTGGTGGTGCTGGAAGTGATGTGAGGAGATGAGAAGCTCTGCTTGGGTCCCTGGATGTGTCCTGACCTCTGTTTAGTGTGAGCTGCTCCCCGAGGAGGGACAGAGGGACCTGCTGTGGGGACCTGCTGGGTGCTGATGACACCAGAGCTCTGACCTGCTGGGATCTCCACACCAGGGAGGTGCTCCCAGCTTGGGTCTGAGTCTGATCGAGCACTCAGCGTGATATGAAATGTTCTTTTCCCCTCCAACATGTGAGAAAACTCAGGCACGACAATGTGAATAATTTCTCTTGTTCATGCTAACAGTTTTCTTTGGTTAACCTCAATTACCCAGCGTGTGATTTGTTCCTGGTTTTGGAGTCGCTGTGGCAGCTTTGTTGGTCACAAATATGAGATGTCAGCCTTGTGTCTCCCCCGTAGGCCTTGTCCCAGCTGATGTGGCAGCAAAGCCCCTCATGCCCTGTCACTGTGGGGCCACTGCTGTCACCTGGGGTGCTCCCTGCTGCCCAGACTGCTCTTGTCATGGGGCCAGGGCTCCTGGGGCACAGAGGAGAGTGCAGTGGCACTTCTGGAGGAGCTGGATGCGCTCCAGGGCTCCTGGAGCACAGGGGACAGTGCAGTAGCACTTCATTTCCATAACACAGTGGTAAGAGCAAGGCTCTCTCCCCAGAAATTCCATCCTTTTACTTGGTGCCTGTGGACGTGGGACGGTGGTGGCTTTGGCAGTGCAGTGGGAAGCTTGGACTTGATGTCTTGGGGGGCTTTTCCAACCTGAAGGATTCTGTGAGTTCTCTTCCTCTGCTGCTGCTCTCACGCACTCCTGGTGCTGTTCTGTGATGGTATTGCTGGTGCCATCCCATGGCTGTGCTCCTGGTGCCATTCCATGGCTGTGCTCCTGGTGCCATTCCATGGCTGTGTTCCTGGTGCCCTTCCATGGCTGTGCTCCTGGTGCCATCCCATGACTGTTCCTGGTGCCATTCCATAGCTGTGCTCCTGGTGCCCGTCCATGGCTGTGCTCCTGGTGCCCTTCCATGGCTGTGCTCCTGGTGCCCGTCCTTGGCTGTGCTCCTGGTGCCCGTCCTTGGCTGTGCTCCTGGTGCCCGTCCTTGGCTGTGCTCCTGGTGCCCGTCCTTGGCTGTGCTCCTGGTGCCCGTCCTTGGCTGTGCTCCTGGTGCCCGTCCTTGGCTGTGCTCCTGGTGCCCTTCCATGGCTGTGCTCCTGGTGCCCTTCCATGGCTGTGCTCCTGGTGCCATCCCATGGCTGTGCTCCTGGTGCCAGTCGATGGCTGTGCTCCTGGTGCCCTTCCATGGCTGTGCTCCTGGTGCCCTTCCATGACTATTCCTGGTGCCCTTCCATGGCTGTGCTCCTGGGGCCATCCCATGGCTGTGCTCCTGGGGCCATCCCATGGCTGTGCTCCTGGGGCCATCCCATGGCTGTGCTCCTGGGGCCATCCCATGACTGTTCCTGGTGCCATCCTGTGACTATTCCTTGTGCCATCCCAGGGCTCCGCTCCTGGTGCAGGGAGGTGTTGGCACGTGGATGTTCATGGCACAGAGAGGCTGTTCAGTCACCCAGGCAGGGACAGAAAGTGCCCAGGTTTCAATGAGTCTGTGGAACTCAGGTTTCTGGGCTGGGCAGCTTCCAGCCCTGCACGAACACAGAGCTCCTGGCACACGTGGTGGCTCTAATGACTTACAGGGGGTTCATTACACTGCTTGATACACCAGCAGCTGCATTTTCTACTCAATTTGTGTCTGTCCTCCCTAATTTCCCTTGGAAAAAGGGTGGCCTGAGAATCTGCCTGAATCCCAAAAGGCTGGGGGGGCGGCAGGAGAGGAGCCATTGGAGCTGCTGGTTGCTGCTGAAGGAATGCTCCACCAAATCAAGTTAAAATAGATAAGATGTAATCCAATTTCATTTCACAAATAAATCCTATTAGCATTTTCCATTACATTTTGCAAAGCAAATACTGATTTATAGATTATAATATTGAACCCTGCTTTGAATGAACCAGTGTGTGGATTTAATGTGTCATCTGAAAGCTGCTCTGAAACTCTCCAGGTGCTACTGTCACTTTGCTTGTTCTCTCCTGCTCTATTACTGTCATGCTTGAAAAATATTAAAGGCAGCTGCTAAATCCTAGAATTTCCAGTAGAGCTGAGGCCACAGCGAGGGGATGAGGAATGGGATGTGTGCCTCAGGAAACTGGCATTTATTTGCACTTATTTCAAAGTGTCAGCTGTCTAAATAAATAGAAAATGTGGGTTTACAGTGGAGTGGCATTGCAGAATTCCCTTTTGTTAGGATAATCCATGTTAAGGGTCAGTTTGCCTGTAATTGTACCTTGGACAGCTCTGTTGCAGCTGGAGCTGTCAGACTCAACTGAATCAAGATCCACTAGTGGCTTTGGGGAGGGAAAGGACATCTTTGAACTCGTTCCTGGGTGGTTTTGTCCAGTTTTCAGGGTACCTTTTCCATTTCCCTGGATGACTTCAGGGTCCTCAGCTCTGGCTGTGTGTCCCTGAGCCCTGCCCAGCAGAGCAGCTGGGAGCAGAGCGGAGCAGGGCTTGGCAGAGCCCGTGCCCACCTGAAGGCAGCCTGAGCCCAGCTCAGCTGCAATGCTGGGCTGCCCCAACCCATTCCTGGGAGCCTGCTGGCCAAGCTGTTCTCCTCACTGGGGTGCAGGTGCTCTGACACCTCTGTCACAGCATTTCCAGGGGCTCTGCAGACACTCCCTGCCTGCCTGGGACAGCTTCCCCCCGGCTGTGCTGCCTGCCCAGGACTCGCACTGCAGCCCTGCATGTGCTTGATTCAGCCTTTCAGGAAGTTTCTGAAGCTCATTAGCCTGATTAAGTTTGAATCAGTTTGATTTATCCGGGTATTCACTGCATTGTTCTTTCCTTGTCCTAACCTGGGACACAAAGCAAAGGATTGGGGTCACTGGGTTGGTAAAATCTTGTGTTTGGAATGATTGTGTCCCAGAGCTTGGAACTGCTCTCAGGAAAAGGGTGACTCGTGGGGGTGTCCTGTGCAGGGCTCAGGGCTGGACCATGATCCTCATGGATCCCCCAGCTCAGCAGATTCTGTGATTTAACCCTTCCCTTTTCATGCATGTGCTTTGTGTCCTTCAGCAAATCACCTCAGTTTGGGTTTGGGGAGCTTTATTCCCAGCCCTATCGGGTTATCCTGTGCCTCTGGAGCCTGGTCTGTGTGCTGGGAGCAGGTTCCACATTCCCTGGGACCCTGGGTGGACATGCCAGCCCTTCCAGGAGCTCTCAGCCAGCCCAGTGGGGTTTGGGGGTCTGTTCCAGAGGCAGGTCCTGGGATGGTTTGATCAGGGATTTCTCTGGGATGCTTTGATTGATGAGGGATTTCTCTGGGATGCTTTGATTGATCAGGGATTTCTCTGGGATGCTTTGATTGATGAGGGATTTCTCTGGGATGCTTTGATTGATCAGGGATTTCTCTGGGATGCTTCGATAAGGCATTTCTGGCAGTGGGGTTTTGCCGGTGCAGGGATGTGTGAGTCCTTGTTAGGAATTTTAAGTGGGGTGTTTGTTTTCGCTTGGCCAGGCTGGGCTGTGCAGAACAGCTCCCCTCATTAGCATTTCTCCCCTCATTAGCATTTCTCCCCTCATTAGCATTTCTTCGAAGGCTCCTCGCTGTTGCTATGGCGCTTTGCATAACATTATGGATAATGCTGCGATTTTACTTTGAAATCAGACATCCTGTACAAGCCACGCCGGCCTAATTAAATCTGTAACCTCAAATCTCCTGGGGAAAAGCACTGCAGGACTTGGGGGCTTGCTGGGCTGCCAGTGCCTTGGACTTGTCACTGAGACTCTTTTCCCAGGAGGTGTGCCCCATTCCTGACCATGGATCAGCATTTCCTGGGCAAGGTCTTGAGTTTGGATTCAGGAAGGAAAATTGCCTCAGTTAAATTATTAACTATGAAGGCAAAGCCCACATATTTTCTGGAGGTCTCAGTCCTCCTCTGCTTTGGCACCAAGTATAAAATTGCTCAGAGCAATTCAATTTTAATTTCCACTTAAATAAAAGAGGGGGGAGGAGGGGGCTTTTCTTGAAGCAGAAATCAAGAGCTCTGACTCTTTCTGTTTTTAATGGCTCCTGATTTGCAGCTCCATCGTTACATCCCTAAGTTTGGGATTTGGGGTTAAGGTTAGCCCTGTCTTTAGGAGCCAAGCTTCCCTGCCAGGGGCTTTGCTGCTTGCCCAGGTCTCAGCAGCATTCCAGAGGGGAATGGGTGGCACTGGGGGCACTGAGTGGCACTGGGGACTCCTGGCACTGTGCTCCTGGCTCCTGGCTGGCTCTCTCCATGGAGCAGGGGCTCCAGTGCCCAGCAGGCTTTGCAGGACGTGCCCTGCTCTGGGGTGTGCAGGTGGTGCTGGTGCTGCTGGGCACAGTCCCAGGCCCCAGCCCTGCCCCTGCCCGTGCCAGCTGTGCCAGGGCATGGCTCCAGCCTGCCCTGTGAGCACACGGGGTCTGATGTGCCGTGGGAAGGCAGCTGAGAGGGCTGGCCCCCTGTGTTTGGGGTTCCTGTCCCCAGCTGCTGCAGCCATGGGCAGTGCTGCGTCCTCCCTTCTGCTCTTCCCACCCAGAAACATCTGCAGGGGAGCACAGCTGGAGCTGGGCCGCTGCTCTGGGCGGGGACAAGGGTCCTGCTCCCTGGCACCTGCTGGGGACAGGGCACGGCTTCAGAATTGATGTCGGCACCGTGCAGTGCCAGCCTGGTGACACATTGCTGGGGACAGGGGTGGCACATTGCTGGGGACAGTGCCAACCCGGTGACACATTGCTGGGGACGGGGGTGGCACATTGCTGGGGACAGGGGTGGCACATT